>NW_017310197.1:6828-30123 GCF_000935625.1 Nanorana parkeri
TCCGGCCACTTGCAGAGAGATCAGCGTCCCTGGTTACCAGCTAACCAGGGACACTGATCTCCAGACAGCCTAACACTCCCGGGCGCTCCGGGAGTCTCCCGCTCCCGGCCGCCAAGGAGAGAAACACTGCTTTTTCTTTTTTATTCTTTTTTTAATCAGAGCCGTGTCAGAATATTCAAAAAAAAAATTCACCATAGGAATGCATTGCTAGATTCCTATTGGTTATTTCAATTTGCAATAGCCAATAGCAAACTAGCTATTGTACGCACCCTCTCCTGCAGTTCTCCATCTGGTCCCCACTAGTGATTGACAGCAGCAGAGGGCGGGTACAATAGCTAGTTTGCTATTGGCTATTGTATATTGAAATAGCCAATAGGAAGCTAGCAATGCATTTCTATGGCGACATCTTTTTTTCTTTTTTTTGACGGCAGCAGAACCGCCGGCCAATAGAAAACAGTTGGGCGGAGCTAACAGTGACATTGCTAGCTCCACACAATCGTTTTCTATTTATTTTTTTCTACTTTTTTCTGTTCTACTCGGTCCCACAGAGGGACCGAGTAGAACAGCCGAGCTGAATGCCGCTCAGCGGCATTCGGCTATTCACTCACTGCTGTTCGGCATCTATAAGAATAGACAGAACAGCAGCGAGTAGCCTGCCGGAGGTTCGGCTTAGCCGATCCAGATGTTGGATCAGCTGAGTCGAACTCCTACACTACGGGTCGGCCGAACATGCTGAGCATGTTTCAATACACGGCAGACAGCAGACTAGGCAGTTAGAATAACAAATAGGTCGGTCATTCACTCGGCTGCCTACGGCAGCTTAGTGAATCGACCGCTTAGTGTGGATGTATGCATAAGAAGGCAATTGGACAGGTAGTCTGCTTTTCTTGCATGTATGCTAAATAGACATGTGCGATTCGTTTCGTTACGAATCGAAATTCGTACGAATTTTCCTGAAATTCCGAATTTCGGAGCATCCGAAAATGACAGGATTGTAAATAATTTGGTATATTTTACCACGATATGACATCTGTCTTCTTTATATCCAGCACTGTATACAGTTATCTACCTTGTTCTGCCTTTATATGCTGTGGTTTTACCCTAATGTCCTTCTCTGCTGTTTGTTCGTATTTCTCCTTGACATTTGATGCCCTGTCCCTGCCCATTCCATCCTCCCCTCTCCTCCTTCTCCCCCTTCGCTCCTTTTAGTTCTTTTGCTGCTGCCCGGCTTATCTAAGTTTGTTTATTGTTCTTCGTACAAGAAGCCATCTCCCCCCTTCTCCTGTGTGCCGCTGTGTTCGGCGGTGAGCTGTCATTACACAGAGTCGACTCTTCGTAGCAAAACAATGAACGCTGGTGATCTCTAAATCCCCCCTTCTAAATCTGATTATCAGATAGTTGTTTGGCTTCTTTTTAAATCATAATGATAACAGACATCATACCCTGGAATGTTTGGCCTTGTTACCGACACACAAGGTGACACACACAGGTTAAAATGGCAATTAAAGGGCAATTTCCCCATCTGTGGATTTTTAAATTGCAATTAGTCAATGAGTGTATAAATAGTAAATTAGTTTGTAAGCTCTCACATGGATGCACTGAGCAGGCTAGATACTGAGCCATGGGGAGCAGAAAAGAACTGTCAAAAGTATGCAAACTTTTGAGCATAACTGTATATGTGTGTTCACACTTACACTGTATCACATGTCTTGCCTGAAGAAAGGGATCCTGCGTGACCCTGAAACATTGCATTTATGTTCACCATTTGGAGTGCCGGTGCCCCATTTATTCTTTGTATATATAACAGCGCCATCCGTTGAACACCGCAGCACTCACCGGTAGGTTCAGTACATAGCGGTCAGGAGTGCGATGGGTTCATGGACTTTTACTTGAGATATCAAAGCAAAACACATAACACAGAGCACCACCTCCATGTGAAGAACCATTTATTCAACAGGAAAATAAAAACAAAGTTGTATTTTCACAAAAGCATGATTCAGAACGCCTTGACATGTACAAGGATGCCTATTGGAATGCCACAAAAAGCAGTTGACTACAGTCAAATAGTTCACAAACTTTGCAAACAAAGAGCTAGGAAACATCAGTCACTATCTGGGAATTCAAATAGAGAGGGAAGAAGATGGAAGCTATCTTCTCAACCAAAGTCAGAAAATTGCAGAAATTTTGGAACAACTTCACATGCAAAATAAAAAGGAAGTAAAAACACCTATGGAACCTGGCTACCAAAAGAGCAATGAAGCAGAAAACTTGCTACACAACAATGACATTTACCACAGAGCAATCGGAAAGCTACTAAACATTGCTACTGTGACAAAACCAGACATAGCGGCAGCAGTGGGCATACTCGCTAGAAAAATCGCAGCACCCTGTCAGTGTGACTGGAACGCAGTAAAGTTGGTAATACAATATTTAAAGGGAACAATTTGGATGAAGCTATGACTGCCTGCAGAGTCAAATCCAAAACTAGTTGGATATGTGGATGCTGATTGGGCTGGAGACTGCACAGTCTACAAATTCACAAGTGCTTACAACTTCCAATACGGAGAAGGAACCATGAGTTGGTCTAGCCGAAAGCAAGCAACTGTTGCACTTTCCTCAACTGCAGCTGAATACATAGCAGCAGCACACGCATTTGAAGAAGCAATATGGATTTGTCAGCTTTTAATGGACATGTGCGTAGACATGTCAAACCCCATCCCAATCTTTGAAGATAACCAGGAATGTATAAAGCTGACATAATCAGAAAGGGTCAACCCAAGAACCAAGCACATTGACGTGAAGTATCATATGCTTAGGGACACTCAAGAGCAAACCATTATCTACATTCACTATTGCTCATCAGAAAAAATTGCTGCAGATGCACTCACCAAGCCATTGTCATAGGATTGTTACAGTTTCCTTTGAGAGAAGCTAAACGTCATATTGCAACGCATATGCTGTTAAGAAGGGGTGTTGGAAATACAACATCATATACTAATGTACTGATATGTCTTTTGAGCTGTAGATGGCGCTGTAGTGCAATGCTAGTCACTATGTGCATGCTTATCTATGATACACATGAAGTTGTTTTTTTTCACAATGCCATATTCATATGTGTAATGTTCTTCTAAGCAAGTAAAACTTAATTAAGCATTCCTCAAGATCTCAGTGCTATATCTAAACACATAACCAACAGGATTAGCAGGTGAAAATAACGGAAAAAAAGTCTGAAAAGAATAAAACAATGCAGCCGAGTCATGTAAGGACTCATACTGTAAACTGCAATATAGAAAGACTTTAAAGGAGAACTATGGGGTTAAGTTTTTTCCCCATAGTTCTCCTTAGGGTAACGGGAGGACACAAACTGGCGTCCTCCCATCACCCTAGGCTCAGTATACCGCGAGCTGTAACTCGCAGTATACTGAGACGCCGCAGTATACCGCGAGCTGCTGCTCGCGGTATACTGAGATGCCGCAGCTGAAGCGGATCCCGACAATTGTGCCGGGATCCGCCCAGCTGCATGACTGACAGTCAGCGCTGGCGGATCGGAGCGGGGAGGGGGGAATCCAGCCCCTCCCCTGTCACGGCAGGATCGAGAAGTGAGCGAACGCCGGTATGTGTTCGCTCACCTCCCGATCTACTGAGCCGACCTGTGACAGTCTCATTGTCACAGGTTGGCTAGAACTATGAGGTGAGTGAAAAGCACTCACCTCCATAGTTCACCTTTTAATCTTGAACATGAAACCCTGGCTTTTTTCGGGGCCATTCAGGGCTCTATTTTTCGGGGCCATTCAGGGCTCTATTGCTTTTCACAGTTCTGTCTTTTTTAACATTGTAAACATGCTGGCAGAAAGGGAGAGTTCAGGGATGAGCTCATTGGGGGGATTTATGAAAAAAAATTTGTCGCAAAGACGTAAATGTCATGCTAATTGCAAAGTTTCATCTCCGTTTTGTGTTCTTGATACATATTCATGTTTGAGACTAACTGCACATGTTTTGTGACATTCCGCATAATTTCTCAACTGCACAGTCATTGTTTCCAGCATTTGCAACATTAAAAACTCTCCAACTGTTGCACATTTTACAAGCCCTCCTGAGCACTTCTTAAACTATCACATAGATAACTTGGTTTCATACCCTCAAGGCTATTCAGCTGTCATCCAGGAGATTCCCTGCAAACTTGCAATACTTTAGAGACAATTTATAGACCAGACAATTTTGAGACACTTTTGAGATAATTATCCTCATGAAGGCATCTAAGAATTAAACATGCACTAGGATAATAAATCTGTCCCTATATGCATTAGATACATTCCCCCCATTATGTGTTGCTGCTTAGCTATTGTCCAGTCACAGGCTGGGGCAGGTCTTGTGCCAGCATTTATTGCATATCTATACTATACTACAAGAATATCCAAGGACCGTGCTCTCCAAAAGTCTGTTAACTGATGAAAGTACCAAAATATTTTAAATGCATTACATAAGCTCTAGTTGAGATTAACCTCTTTTTATATTCTCATGTTCTAGCTCAAGAAGCTCATGAAGAAACAGATGAGGGCTTCAAGTCTATATCAGTTGAAGCACAATCAAGAGTTTATATGCCATCAGTCATCTGGAGACAACTAAAGGAAGGGAAGGACTGGGAGGAGGAGCCAACAGACAGACTTAGGGATCCATTGCAGAGCAGGAGTGCTCCTGTGGAAAAAGCACTGAACGAGTCTACTGCCTTTGGTAAAGTAATAGTAATTCATATTATCAATAAATTAGGTTCTTTTCTATTTTGAGAGACAGGGAAGATGACATTTGTCATGTATAATGATGAGCGAATGTGCTTGGGTTCAGTTATAGATTCAATATAGTGCCCCCATGGTCAATTGTATAACAGTTTTTTTGTACTTTTTTGTACACTATGTAAAGTCCTTGTTAATTTGATTTAATCTGTCAGAGATTTAATTGAGGCTGCCTTTGTTAATTACCTTTTTTATTGCTATATCACGCAAGAAAAGAGTTTGTCTTCTATACAATTATGCTATACGGATTCCAAAAGTTACAAGAATCTGAAGCAAGCACCAACATTTGTTGTGCGCATGCACAACAGGATTCTAAAGAGTGTTGTAGACACTCTATATGTATTCGCCCCAGTGTGTCTGTGACTCATTGTCAATATTTACATTTTCAGCAATGACCATTAGCATCTATTCACATAAGCCCCTGTTCACATAAGGGCGGTTCCGCCGCACGGATTTGGCCGTGCAGATCCGCCAACATGAACGATCCCATACATTGCTATTGTCCGATCCGCCCCCTGCCCGAATTGCTCCCTGACCCTTTTTTGCCACGCTGATCAGTGCGATTTCCATACAGCTTTCAATGGAACCACGCTTTTCAGCTCGGTTTTGGGCGTTTTTAATTGTGTTTCAGTGCTAAAACGCAATTAAAAGCTGCCCAAACAGACCTTTTAAAATTAGCGCCCTGGTGTGAATGGGGCCTAACGGGTTTATTCACAAAAGGGCAAAGAGTTTAGATTGTTCTCTTCTCCTGCCTTCTCCAAACTCTTCACCCTTTTGTGAATAACCCTGTAAGTGTCCCTGGAAAAAACTCCTAAAATTTCTGTGTGTTAGTGACTCAATGTAAATATGTACGTTGTTGGTAATGACTACCAGCATTTCAGGGGTCTATTTAAAAACAATTTGAAGAGCCATTTGTCCTGCAAAACTCTGGGAACGATTGTTCTGTGTATATTCTTAGTATATTTTCCTATGCACTTCAGCTCCATCTAGTGGCAATAATGTGGTATTTTCCTAATATTATATTGACTTGAAAAGAAAATATACCAAGAATCTTCGTTTTTGTCTCCAGGGCAGGGCTGCGTTCGGGTTTCACCAGGACTGGGTGCGGGTCTCACCAGGGCTGCGTGCGGATCTCTCCAGGGCTGCCTGTTGGTCTCACCAGGGCTCCCCTCCCATAATCATATCCCCAATTTTTTCCCAAAATATAGACATCAGGTATGTGTTTGGTAGTAATAGGTTAGTGCCAGGACAGTAAAAAGTAGGGATGCACCGATACCACTTTCTTAAGGCCGAGTACGAGTACCGATACTTTTTTCAAGTACTCGCCGATACCAATATGCAAATCATTTGCTGACCAGGGTGTTTACACCCCCTTCCTGTCCAGGCCATTTTTCAGTATTCAGCACTGCAGTACTTTGACTGACATTTATTCATACAACGCGGTTCTGAAATTAATTTTATACCATTTTTTGGGGACAGATAGAGCTTTCTTTTGGTGGTATTTAATAACCACTGGGGTTATATATATATTTTTTACTATATGGCGAAAAATGTACCGCAAATTTTACTTTAAAGAAGAACTATGGGGTTAGGGCTTTTCCCCATAGTTCTCCTTAGGGTAACGGGAGGACCCTAAGGTCCTCCAGTCACCCTAATCTCAGTATACTGCGACGCCGCAGCTGAAGTGGATCCCGACAATTATGTCTGGATCCGCCCAGCTGCGTAAGTGACAGCTGTAAACATATTATTACTCAAGTTTTTGGTAAATAGACACCAAACATGTCAAGCTTTAAAATTGCGCGTGCCCGCGGAATCGCAAAAATTTACCACACCCAAAATTGGCCATAGGCCATGCATTAAAATTGCGCGTGCCCGCGGAATCGCAAAAATTTACCACACCCAAAATTGGCCATAGGCGATGCATTAAAAGCTTTTACTGCTCATCAATGTAATGTTAACAGTGATTGATGGCTCTAAAATATTGCTCACGCTCTGACATTCACTATAATATGTAACATGCGCGGTGTAATGGGCGCAAGTGTCATATTTGCACGTAGGCGCACCCGTCGCATTTTTGCTAGTCTATGTGGGGGTGGGGGACTTTTAAAAAATTGTGGGTTTTGTGTGTGTGTGTAAATTTTATTTTTTTGTGAGCATTTTTTTTTTGTATTTATTGTTAATATTTATTAATGTATTAATTAATTATTAAATAATAACATATTAGTTAATTAATATTTTAAATGTATTGTTATCACATAGAGTGCTAAGAAGCCCCCTATGTGATATCAAATATACAGTGACAGGTGCTCTTTATGGAGACATCAGGGGTCTCTAAGACTGATCTCCCTCCATTCTCCCTGTACGGATCCACAATGCCGGTCCCAGATCGGACGGCCGAGATCGTGGCGACGGCAATGATGATGGCAGGTAAGGTAAGGAGAGAAGAGGGGATGCACAGGAAGGTACTTCAACTTCATACAAGCGATCAGGCGTCTTTACAGATGCCGGACCGCTTATATGTAAACAGCGATGGCTGGCTGTTTAAAATTTTTTGTTTACCGCTCGTGTGCGCAGTTTACCGCTCGTGTGCGCCAGGGGGGGCAGGCACAAGGGACGTTTTAGGACGCCCACCCGCTGCCAGAAGGCTGCCATCAATATTCGGCGGACGGGAGGTGGGTAATTTTTTGTTGTTGTTGTAACTTTCATTTTTTAACCTTTTTTTTTCACTTAACTTTATTGCTATCACATAGGGAGCTAACAAGTCCCCTATGTTATAGCCAATTTACTGCGACAGGTTTCCTTTATGGAAACATCAGGGTACCCCCAGAGAAGCTGATGAAGCAGAGTTCTGCAAATAAAAATGTGTGTATTATCTGAGAGACAATATCCAAAATTATTATTTTGCAGCAGGACAGTATAAAACTGCTTGGTTTGGCTGCAATATAAGAGGGAGAGATGTGGCAGGTTTTATCTGGAAATTTTCAGGACCGGACTTAGACATCTTGATTAGAGTGTATAGTGGCAAGTTGCTTCACCTTTAGCAGCCGCCTTTCCCATAAGGCAATATACGCCTACTGGTGCTCGGATGCTACCAGGACTTCAACTAGTCTGGCCATAAGGCCTTATTCACAGAGCTTAGAGTCAGTCCGTACAGATCTGTGCGGCGTGCACGGCCATATTGGGCCGTTCCTGGGAAGTACAGGTGCTGCGTTTGATTGTACGCAGTAGCCTGTTTTTCCCTATGGGAGGACATGGCCGTACGCCACTGTATGCTCACCCGAGCTGCACGCCACACAGATCTGTACGGGCCAACTCTAAGCTGTGTGAATGAGGCCTAAATGGCACAGGAGGCCCCCAGGAACAAAGGAGTAGTACTGACTGAAGACAAGGTGCAAGACAAACAGAACGCAAGATACAAGACAGGAACAGGTAGCAAGATACAACACAAGACTATGATACAGGATCAAGAAAGGACTACAGTACAAGGTAGGGACTGATACAAGGTACAAGACTATGATACAAGATCAAATTAAGTACAAGGCAAGGCTAGAAAACAAGATATACAAGAACAGGATACTGGCTTGAGTAGACAGAGCCCTGAGCTTGTGATGCTTAAAAAAAGCACCACTAACTAACCCCCAGGCTGTGAGGGGTGTGCAGCCAGGCTGATTAGCCTGATCAGACCACAGCTGACTAGACTGGGGTAGGTGCCGTGGCAAGAGGCAACCACCAGATGGAGCTGAGAGGTTGTGACAGGCATAGGAGCATTAGAAATGCTCCTAACAGAAATATACATTAGAATGCATGTTTGAGAATCAATAGCCACAAATATTATACAGTGTCTGGATAGTATGTAAGCAGCTTGGTTAGGTTGCAATATAAGGAGAGATGAGACAGATTATATTTTGAAATAGAAATTAGAGAGAACCGCATGCACAAAGAAGAAGCCATATCTGTACATGATCCTGAAACACCACAATCTTCTCTGGGCCAATGCTCATTTCAAATGGTCTGTTGCAAAATGCAAAACTCTTCTGTGGTCAGACAAATCAAAATTTGACATTCTTTTTTGGCAACCATGGGTCTTTCACTGACTGAAAATATTTAGCGTATCTTGGAACTTAAAATATGAAAAAGAAGACCCAGGACTTTTGAGCAGTTAGAATGCTATATCAGGCAAGAATGCGAAGGCAATATTGCTCAGTTCCCAGATGTTTACAGAGTGTTGTTAAAAGAAGAGGTGATGCTACACTGTGGTAAACATGGCTCTGTCCAAACTTTTTTGAGAGGTGTTGCTGCCATCAATTATTAAAAGTTACCATTTTTCTTAAAATGGTACATTTTGCAAATCATTGCATTCTGTTTATATGTAGATTTTTCCACAGCTTCCCAACTTTTTTTGAATTGGGGTTGTATATTCTTGAACGCTGGGGGTTTGGCCTATATTTCTTATGTTGGGTATCTTCCTTATGTTCTGCCCCAATGGCTTATGTTAAGTATGCTGATGAGAGTGTGCAGTCGTGAGAAGTGTAGGAAGAGGGATGAAGAGGTGAGACGTGTAGAAAATGGATGCTGGGGTGCAGAGGAAAACAATGTAGGAAGAGGGATGCAGGGGGTGTAGATGTGAGCAGTGACGGAAGATGGATGCAGGGGCTGCAGAGGTGAGAAGTATAGGAAAGAGGGATGCAGGGGGTGCAAGAATGTATATGTGGGTGGGGCTTGTATATGGGTGGAGCGCAAGGGGGCTTCCTAATCTTGCATTGCCCTGGGGCCCCATGTGTTGTTAGTTTTCCCCTGTTAGCACCAGTGCTCAGGGGACCAGCTGATTCTGCAGGAAGCTTAAACTTTTTAATATCAAAGAGCAGCATCCATTGTAAGTGATTTTATCAGCATTTGAAATAGCGTAAAAACATTTTGAGTTTAATATCACTTTAATAGAAAAAGCTAAGGTGATAACAATTGAAGAGCTAGCTCTCAATCAGTTGTTGTGGACAGATATTGGTCCCTAAAAAAACATTTGTGTGTGTACACAGGCAGGGCACATAAGACAATGTACCACGGCACAGCAATTGAAATAATTTAAGCATAATTTATTTAAGTAGATGTAAATCCAACCACTAAAATCTTATATAAGCTTTAACATAACATCACTTGAAAAGCTTATTATTTTTGTAATCGCTAGCAAAATAAAAGCAGTTGGTGATGCTGATATGAAGGTCCTTGTTTGGGCAATTTGTGTTATGGAGTGACAACGCACTACCCCTGTCTCTCACAATCTCCTGTTTGTAATTCCCCATATCTCTATGGAAACTATAAATGTTTGTGTTGATGCACATTGCTTAAGCATATTCCACTGTTGTCGCTAGGGACATCCTTTTCCAGCTCCAAGACTAGACTAGACAAAAACTCAAAAGTTAGGAGGCAGCTGTCATTTGTACGGAGCATTGCTACGGGGCTCCTGAGATTTGTGCATCCCTGTTTTAATGTATGATTTGTTTTATATACATATATATTAGGGATGCACCAATACCATTCTAAAACACTACAGACTAATTATTTCAGGACAGTGGTGGGTGCGACCATGGTAGTTCTCTCGAAAATGCCAAGTATCGGCACTGACATCTGAACTGGTATCTG
The DNA here is from genome assembly GCF_000935625.1 of Nanorana parkeri. Taxonomy (NCBI): domain Eukaryota; kingdom Metazoa; phylum Chordata; class Amphibia; order Anura; family Dicroglossidae; genus Nanorana; species Nanorana parkeri. The sequence goes on from NW_017310197.1 coordinate 17,256, forward strand.
TGCATCCCTAGTTGTCACCATTTAAAGGGTTTGCTCATATTTCCAAGTAAAGTTACTATGCATTCAAGCATCTCTAGTTGATTAAAAACCACTGTAAAGCTTTGAAAAACCTGCCTGCATACCTGCAGGCTGTGCACAGCCTTTTGCAGAAAAACTCCTATTTTGAGTGACCCTCATGCCTAGATGGCAGGAAACACCAAACGTTGTAAGCACGCCTATAGCACTGCAGGAATAAGCTTCTTTATTCAAAACCCATGTATTTGCAATGCACTGTCTCTCCCTCTGTCACAGCACTGGATGAGCTCAGTGTTGTGAGACAGAGGGAGAGAGAGCGCATTGGACATGTGTAGGTTTTGAAGGAGTCACTCATTCTTGCAGAGCTGGGGGTGAACTCCCAAGGTACAGATCTTCATGCCATCAAAGCAGGACAGGGAGCGTCACTCACACTAGGAGTTTTTCTGAAAGACTTGCAGGAGGCCGCACATGACCAACAGGTAAAGTCCAAAATCCAATGTACCCATCGCACTCTTGACCGAATAATACCCTAACGCCCCATTCACACTGAGCGATTTATCGCGCAATTTTTCCAGCGATATCGCTCATATTTCCACGCGATATCGCTCATATTTCCACGCGATATCGCTCTATGTAGCTTCTCCAATCCATTTCAATGGAACTGTTCACATCTCGCCGCTCAATATCGCTTGTAGCTTGTCGCTGTAGCTTGTTGCTCCTACATGACCCTTTTTTCTGCGGATTTCGAGCGATTTTGCTCCTGATTGCATGCAGCCCAATAGGAAAAAGCACATATAAAATCGCCCGATTTTCATCTCGCTCAGTGTTGAATGGGGCCTTAGATACGGGTGGGTGCCAAAGTGACTGCAGATAAGTATATGTATAAAGTCACTTGCACTCCAATAGAATTTCAAGTCAAAAACGGTTTATTGAGTCGATTGCTATCACATAGACATGTGCGATTCGTTTAGTTCCGAATCGAAATCCGGACGAAATTTCGGAGATTCAAACGAATCCGAATTTCCGATTCTGAAATTCATTAGTGGTAGTCTGTACGAAGTTTCGTTTCGTTCGTTCGTTGCATATGAAAAGTATCATGACACCTCTGCTCACAGACCCGCATGCTATGTGATATTTGACAGCTGAGAAGGTCAAATGGGCAGAGCGAGCCATGACGTCACAGCTCGCTCTGCCCATCTGTTTACTTTCGGGCGGGTTTTCATCAGGTTCGGACGGTCATCGTGCGGCGGGACTTTTTTTATTTTGGCGGGCGTCGTGCATCGTGATTGACGCTGGATTACATCGATGGAGCAATTTTTTTTTCAATTAAAGGATTTTTCTACAAGTACCCCTTACTTATTCACAATGGGGGGCGGCATCTGGGTGCCCCCTTAATTAAAAAGGGAACCACAATGCAAATAAGCCCCCTTGCCCGCAGACCCCCACAACCACCGGGTCAGGGTTTTGGGGAAGAGGCCCTTAGAAGGCACCCTCCCAATGCAGAAGGCACGTGGCCTGGTAAGGTGTAGGGAGGGGGAGGGGGAGGGGCGCTCGATCGTCCTCCCCCCCCTTTCCTGCACTGCCGGGCCTGTGCTCGGATCAATGGTTTTTCCTAGGTCTGCCTATACTGTATTTCACATATTACGTATGGGACTATTACATTATAGTTCCCTTTATGACATTTTGTTGCATATGCTCCTATTTATGTCTTAACAAGAGTGATACTCAGTATCAGAATAGTGTGTTTCGCCTGGTTGCTAGGCAGCGCTTATGCCACACGGACGAGCGTTCTCTCCAATCAGGCTGCAGGCTGAGAGAGACGTAGTCTCCATGGAGCTAGAGATCCCGCCCATCTCCACACTTGGATAGTGTTTGGGGCAGAGCTAACTCAGGAGCACATGTGGTAGTTTGCAGTAAGGCCAGAGGCAACATGGCAGCACATTCAGAACTCTTAAAGGGCCAGATGATCCCGATTGATCGGGGTAATGTCTTACATGTGATGATTTGTTATATAATCATTATGGCGGGAATGCACAGTCTTTCCAGCAACGGAGGGGTTAACAAGTGTTCATGTGATTGGTCCACTGTCTTTCTCACCATGTATATATATCTGCGCTTGTACTGTGATGCTTCACATTCTGTTTGCCTGAAGAAGGAACCGCTGTTGTTCCGAAACGTTGCTATATGATGTGATAGCAATCGAGTCAATAAACCATTTTTTACTTGAAATTCTATTGGAGTGCGAGTGACTTTATACATATACTGACCAACAGGTAAGACATTTGAAAGAAGATCCTTCTTTCAAAGCTGAACAGTGTTTTTTTAATCTACTGGGGACGCTTGAATGCATTCTAACTTTTCTTGGAAAAGTGAACCAAGCAAATGAAGCTGACCTTCCATGGCAATAAAAGGTCCACAATATTAAAAAAAAACCCTCCCCCAAAGTTTAAATCGCCTACAAAGACATTTTAAAAATCAAACTGTTGCTTAAAAAAGAAAAAAAGATACTTATCTTGTCCCCGGCCTCTAATGCTTCTAGGAGGTGAGGGTCATGTCACTGTGCCTCAGTACTGCCTCCTGGGGATAACTGGGCATTCACAATTCCGCAAGATTATGCCCCTGCAATGAGCTGAAGTGCAGAGAGGAAGAGAATAACATGCCAAATTTAGGGACATAGCTGGCTACTAAAGTTAAGAAGATGAAGAAGCCAAAAGAAGAGAAAGGGAGACGTGAGAGAAGAAAAGAATTGGAAGAAGTAAAACATCTAAAGATGGGAATAATGGAAAGTGAAAGTTTGGGCTCCAGCAGAAGTTAGGGGCTGATTCAGCCTGTCCACATATAAAATGTTATAAAGAACCAAGGGACCAATCAAACTCTCCAGGGTGAAAATCTTTTATCCATGTGGTCTGTTTCTTAAAACATATACTGCAGAAGATTTGTAAGAAAGCTGCCTTTTTAGCTATTTTAAAGCAAAGAGAAAGTGACCTAGCATTGGTCTGTTTAGTTGCTGTAGAAATATACATTACTTATTTGTGTTCCTTCTCAAGAGAAATCATCTATCTATCTATCTATCTATCTATCTATCTATCTATCTATCTATCTATCTATCTATCTATTCACCATTGCCTCCCAGGGGGTTTTACAGGGGATAAAATAAATTAAAGTATATTATTGAATTATATACACTGAAGTAACTTTCTAATCTTGGATTCTATGTCCAAGATTAGAGTGGATCTGTAGAACAGTTTCTTCAATAAGATGAACTAAAATCTGTTTCTGATGGAATTCCAGAAAGGAGCAAGACAAGGTTTTCACCTTACCTCATGATCATATAGCCTATGCAATATGTTATCTGTGGCTGCAGTGCTCACCACACCTCCTCACCATAGCTCCTCTCCCCCATTCTCGCTAGCCCTGCCCACAGGAAAGCCACACTTCCACATTCTGGTTGAGGATGGTTTTCTTCACAGCACTTTCCACACAGATGGCAAAAGTCCTGGCTCTCTGTCATCTGGGACTGCTATTCAGAATAATATGCCACATAAGCAATATGTTCCTCTTTGGTTGGACAAAAAATAAGAAATTCATTGATTTTGTTTTAGTTTGCAAACGTCAGATTTATGCACGCATGATCCTACATGCTCAAAAAATATAGCCAACTAGAGAGATTCGTATCTGAATTTGCTGCATTTTCTCTACATGTTTTGCAAAACTGCACTGGAGGAGGGCCACACCTCCTAAAGAAATACTACTCCTGGAACTTGAATACTAGAGGTGCACCAAAATGAAATTTTCTGAAAGAAACTGAAACCGAAAATCCAAAATATGCCAGGCCGAAACAGAAACAATTTTTTTTCCTAACCTTTTAAAAAATGTATAAGTACATTATTTTTGCTTGCTAAACTTTTTAATTGTTTGTATTTATTTATATTTTTTATTAACTTTACTGTCATTTGCTCTGGGATAATATTAGGGATCTAAACAGACCCCTGATATTTCCCTTTTTAAATTGGAAAAAGAGATTGAGTCCTTGATCTCTTTTTCTGCAGCCCCTGTTATGAATAAACAGGGAGGCCTCTATACTGAGTGCTCCTGTTCATTCATAACTTGTGGAAATAGTAGGTTTACTATGTCCACAATCATGAATGAACAGGAAGTGATGTAGAGCACTGTTCATTCATAATTGAGGACACAGTGAATATACTATGTCCTCAATTGTTTACACTCAGCGATCACTGTTCAATGAGTGTTTGTATACTGCTCCATCCTGACTCTTTCAACTGTCACAGGAGGCTGAGCCAGTGGTGCAGGGAGGAGAACGTGGTCCCTATCAGCTGACTCCTCCCATGAACCTCTGGCTCGGCCTCCTGTCACAGCTGTCTCCTCCCCCACCCTGCTCTCCATCCTGATCTGTCACAGGAGGCTGAGCGGGGCAATGCGGGAGGAGAGCTTGGCCTCCTGTGGCATTGCCGCTCACATCGCTCTCCTCCCCACTCTGCTGTCAGAGTAAACACAGGGCAGCGCACAGCGGGGAGGAGAGAAACTAGAGATGCACCGCCATTTCGGCCGAAAGATTGTACTACCATTTATCTGCAAATGTGAAATTGTCAGGCACCCTTTCACATCAGCAATGCATATTCTATTTTACCGAAAGACTGGAGAGTTTGATAAATTCTATTTGATTTTCTGTAATTATATCAATTATATATTTAATGCTAAACTACTTTTATGACTTCTCTCTCGCAAGCCAAGAAAGAATGGATATTATTATTATTATTATTATGTTGAATCTCCCTGCTTAGGCTAAGGAAGGGGCTTTTCAAGTAATATTGAACACTCAAAAAATGTTTCAGTAACTAATCCAGTTCAAACAAATATAAATGCCCAGCAATGTATTTCTTTACATTTTTGTCCCAACACTTAGCCATCATGTTTCCAAACACCTGGCTCCAACTCTCTCAGCTCCGCTCCCCTAAACTTCCTGTTCAGTACAAGATCTCAAGGGACAGAGCAGTCTCCAGCAACCGTCCATCCACCAGCTTGGACATGTGTGGAGCAGGGAAGTGGAGTGGATTGCCCTGCTGTGTCTATGTTTTTGCGGAGACACACACAGCTTACACACAAGTGTGGCTCCATAGGACCATGCAAGAGAAAGGAGCCACCCTAAAACAGGAAATCTGGGCCAGTGCTCAGTGGACCAGCTGGTTCCACAGGAAGCTAAAACTCTTAAACATCAAGGAGCAGCATCCATTGTAAGTGATGTCATCAGCATTTGAAATAGCTTAAAAACCCTTTAACTTTAATATCACTTTAAGATCACATTAAGGCCTTCAACATTTTTTTTTACAAATATTGAATGTCTGAATGGTCTTATAAGCCCCTTCCCTAGCCTAGGTGGGGAGATTCAGCATACTATCCATTCTTTCTTGGTTCATTTACTGTTGGGTGTGATTGTTCAGACCTTTCCCCGCTGAAAACCTCATTATGTGAGTTATCTGTCCTAAGCTTTATTTTACTTGTCAGAATTTTAGCAGTATTGTATCTCAAAAGGCATTTTTAATTTTTTTTGTTAATTATGTAAAAGTGTAATTTATTCTGAATTTGTTTATGACATAAAGCAAGGAGGCAAAGTGCTGCCAAGGACCTTCTGGAATCAGAACGTAAATATGTATTGAACCTATCTCATATTCTGAAGATCAGGGCTACTTTACAAGGGTCTGAAATCAAGAGGAGTGTTAAAGAGAGAAGGTATTGTATGTTCCTTTTATATAATATAAATATTATAAAGATCACTAACTTCTGCATGCATTAGTGGCCTTTTTCAGGCTTTTTTTTAACCTTTATTATCACCTGGTGCCAATAACACACTTCTAGTGCTAGAGTCCCTACCTGCACTGTATCTATGGAGTAACAGGGTAGTCACTCTAGGCGGCTCTCCTCATTAGAGCTACAAGCACCCTCCCCTCTCCATTTCCATTACATAGAGGGGTGTTGCTTTGTAGTTCACAGAAGATAGCTGAGAAGGTGATAACATGGTTTCAGATCTCAGTTTAGTCTACACAAAGTTGCAGGACACAAGATTTTTGACAGAATCAACAGGTATTCTTCCGCTATTGCAAACAAAAAGTACTTAACTATAACATTCAAGGTGGGAGGAGGCTGTTCTAGAGAATTGACTCTTGTAGTAGTCAAATTTGCTAGCAGGTCCAAGGGTTCTCACAAGTGGCTAAAAAAATAACTTATGTAAAGGAAAAACTCTGCAAGTATGCATTTAAAAATACTTGACATTTCTGTGTTTGAACCTGCACTTTTTAAGTTAGTGACAGTGTTTTTTTTAAAGCAACATTATCTGTAGAATAAAAAACTGAGCGTGAGGCATCCTGCATTAAAAAGTTTAATAAATTACATACATACCTTTCAACGGTAGCCTTCATTTATAAATTAATGGAGAGCAGGACTGGGCTGTCACTGACACCTCAGTCTTACAATTTACACCGGGCGAATGGTTTTCCCAAAGTAATCAGCCTTGCTTTGCTGTCACTTTGACAAATGGCCCACTGTGCTCTGTATATCACAAGCTTCTATTAGCAGAGCAGAGCAGGATATCACTCTCACAGTGGAGTGCTACTCATTACACCAGGAGAGCCATGCTCTCCTAGTTTAATCTTCAAGACTGAGCTGTCAATTTGAACACTTGGTCATGCACTGTGGAGGAGATGTCCAGGCTGTTTGGGAGCCCCAGCTATTGCACCTTTCCCCCCAGCACAATGACATGCCTGCAGCTATTATCTGTATATATAAATATGTTTTAAAGTATCCCCTAAATTTTGTTAATATTGTAAAACTTGGGAAATTTATAATGAGTAGTATATTTTGTCGATCCAATTATTGCAAGCTTTTCAAAAATATTTGATTATAATATGAGGTAACTACAATAAAATGTACAAATAAACACCTTTGGTTAATAGAAATGTGTGATCAGAAAAACATGGAGGATGTCATCGTTGAAAATATTAGTTTCCTATCTGTGATATTGACCCTCTTGTTTCAATACTTTGAATTAGTAACCTGGAACTGGAACAAGTTCCACCAAGAACTCCTGAACTTTCTCTGACCTAACTGATTTACATATATTTGTCCAAGGTTGGTGACTCAAATTATGAAGCAAGTGAGTCAGGCCGGCAACTACCTTTATAGATAGAGATCAATGGTGTACTTGGGGTCTACTTGATTAGTAAAGGGCACCATACCGGCTAAATAATTAGTATCTTGCCTTGAAGACCTGCTTGATGGGAAGTCCTAAAGGCATTTCCCATCAAGCATGTTGCAGGCATTGAGTTTAAATGTGTTTGTAAGAATTCCCTCATACAATACAAAGAAATACTAGCCAGACTGTTTAGGTGGCCATACACCTTACAACCATCGCATGATTTTCGTTGTGCGATGGTTGGAAGGTGATTAAAATCAGCGAAAATCATACTGTGAGGTCGCACGAAAGTCGTGTGACCACACAGTATATGCGGTTGCACGCTGCCCATACACCTTACGATTATCGTACGATCGCGGGATCACCCACGATTATCGTACGATAATTGTCAGGTGTATGGGCAACTTTTTACATCATCCAATATTGGTGCTACACTGAGAATGACGATGGTAGCAACATTACATTGTGAGCTCCTTTAATGAGATAGAGACTGATGTGACGGTTCCCTGTAAAAGCACAGTAAATAAATGTCTGTAATTTAAACATAAGTAATAAAACTGCTATCAAGAAAATTAATATAGCGTATGACTATTATACTGAATGCCATTAAAGTTAATCTGCAGAAACTGGTGATGAACTATATTGTTCAGATATATCACTCAATTGTGATGGTAATGCTGTACTGTGTTAGCAACTTTACCATACTGAAGAGTGATAGAAGTGGCCTTATTCAATACAGAGTTGTTAATTTGTAAGTGCAAAATAAAGTAAAATCAACTTTGCTGAAGTGAGACCAGTGGAGACCAGTGCAAGATAATTTGTGGTTACATATTATTTGCTACTGCATTTAGGAAGTGGACTTGTACTAAAACGTAACTATGTGAATCTGTGGCTCCTAAACATTCCCTGCTGGCTTGCAACTATACACCCCACCTGTCATCAATTCCCTAAATCTCCAGTCTTTAGGGGGCGGGCGATACACTCATGAGGAAGTTAATCCTTGCTCCTCTACCAAGCTTGCCACTAATTTTCTGGTCTCTGATTGACTTTTCTGGCACAGCTTTCACAGTATATAGCTTCTTTGAAAATTCTGTATTGAATAAGGCTATTTGCACATCAAAAATTGTAAAAACTCACAATTATAATTTAGGTAATGTGCATATGGAAGAATAATTGAACACAGCATGTGGCCTCTGTGTGAGTATGTCTTAATAATAAACCTCCATCCCTAATGGAAATTGAATGCCTTAGGTTATACACTGAGTCGCCAGATTATTATGACCACCTAAAGTTTGTAGGCAAATTAGCTATAATTAGCTATAATTTCGCGCTGAAGTTGCTAGAGGGCCAGACCATTATAAATAGGGAAGCAGGTTGTTTACCACGACAGTAGAGGTCATTTTTTTCTGAAGATATGGGTAAACAACGCGATTTAAAAGCCTTTGAACGTGGGATGATTGTTGGAGCTAGGAGCCATGGAGCGAGTATCAGCAAAACAGCAGAAATCGTTAAATGTTCGAGCAGCTGTTGTTAAAGTGTTTAAAGACTGGACTGTCAGCCGAAAATCTGGGTCTGAACGTGCGAATTGTGGCCGTCAGCGACTAGTCAATGTTAGGGCAGAACGGAGAGTGGCAAGACTGGTACAAGACAACAGAAGGGCAACAGTGCAGTGTCAGATTCCTCGCATCACCTTTCAACATCTCGTGGAGTCACGAGGCGGCCCAACGAAGTCATCTCATGGAGTCATCTCGTGGCCCAACGAAGTACTGATGGGGTGGTCATAATAATCTGGGCACTCAGTGTATATTACTATATTAATGTATATTTATGTGAATAATGACATGCCTATTTTGCTAGCCACACAGTCTAACGGGGAGAGTTAAACATTCTCTTTATTTTAATAAGCTTTGTAATTGATGATGTGTCTACTATCTAAATAGTGATATATACCCTAACTACAAGGTATTGAGTAAGGTGTGTTTAAAATATCAGCACATTATTAGTTTGATGTTTTTAAAAAATAAACAATAATCATAGTACTGTTAATTCACAGGCTGAACAAATCTTCAAGGGTCACTTTTTGTTCATTTCTCAGTTTCTTTCCCAGTTCCTTTCGATATTTGATCCAGCATCATCTGGACCTGCTCCACGTATTACAGGAAAGAGTGGTCAAATGGTCTCGACAAGGAATCCTGGGAGATATATTTCTGAAGTTAACAAATGATGAGGTACATTATTTATATGCAGCCACGCATCCGCTCTTTTAGCCATGTTATTATGACATTACTATTTAGGTCAGCACACGGAAACATTAAAAGATTAAACACATTAGAAGAATAAAATACCGTATATACTCGAGTATAAGCCGAGGGGGGCACTTTTCAGCACAAAAAATGGGCTGAAAAACTCGGCTTATACTCGAGTCAGCGTCTCGAGCTGGTCAGGTTTCTTCTTACCTCGCCGAGCGTCGCGTCACTGCTGCTCCGGTGGGCGGCGCTCCGAGCGGGGTCATCTGGCAGTCTCCGGGTCCTAATTTAGGTGGCCGGAGACTGCCAGATGACCCCGCTCGGAGCGCCGCCCACCGGAGCAGCAGTGACGCGACGCTCGGCGAGGTAAGAAGAAACCTGACCAGCTCGAGACGCTGACTCGAGTATAAGCCGAGGGGGGCACTTTTCAGCACAAAAAATGGGCTGAAAAACTCGGCTTATACTCGAGTCAGCGTCTCGAGCTGGTCAGGTTTCTTCTTACCTCGCCGAGCGTCGCGTCACTGCTGCTCCGGTGGGCGGCGCTCCGAGCGGGGTCATCTGGCAGTCTCCGGGTCCTAATTTAGGTGGCCGGAGACTGCCAGATGACCCCGCTCGGAGCGCCGCCCACCGGAGCAGCAGTGACGCGACGCTCGGCGAGGTAAGAAGAAACCTGACCAGCTCGAGACGCTGACTCGAGTATAAGCCGAGGGGGGCACTTTTCAGCACAAAAAATGGGCTGAAAAACTCGGCTTATACTCGAGTCAGCGTCTCGAGCTGGTCAGGTTTCTTCTTACCTCGCCGAGCGTCGCGTCACTGCTGCTCCGGTGGGCGGCGCTCCGAGCGGGGTCATCTGGCAGTCTCCGGGTCCTAATTTAGGTGGCCGGAGACTGCCAGATGACCCCGCTCGGAGCGCCGCCCACCGGAGCAGCAGTGACGCGACGCTCGGCGAGGTAAGAAGAAACCTGACCAGCTCGAGACGCTGACTCGAGTATAAGCCGAGGGGGGCACTTTTCAGCACAAAAAATGGGCTGAAAAACTCGGCTTATACTCGAGTATATACGGTAGCAGTAGATTAGACGGGTCATATTGCAAGGATTAAGTGGCGATCTCACACTTTTCCACTCTCCAGTGTTCTCCTGCCATCAATGCCCCACACAAAGTTGGCCAGCTATACCCATGTTTTAAAAGGAAATCATTTTCAGTAAGCTTTGTCTGTCTGGCAATCTATTATCAGGTGAGATGTGAACAGATGGGAGGTATGCTGGATGTACTGTCAGCAGATATGAATTACTAAACCGAAATATATAAAAATATAAATAAATCAACAAGGAACAGTTCCCTCAGGCTTTCATTGGCCTTACTTTTTGTGTATTCATTTATTATATTTTTCTATCCAAATAGAGCTGTCAATTCTTTATAAAGTGTGATTTGATTGACATCACTGCTCTCAATGGGACACATTTATGGTTGGGCCACAGCATGTGAATTATGGCAGCTTTCTCTGTTAATTACTTTCATTTTGTTAAAGGCAAATTACAGTTATTTTTGCTTGATTCTGATTTTGTTGCAGACTGCACAATGTTTTAAACTAAAATGGTCATGCTTGGAAGAATGGCTGCCTCCATAAGATTTATATCGTGCAGTGAAAAAGTAGATGTACTTATAAGATACAAACCAAAATTTACACACAAAAAAGTAAAAACATAGAACCTAAAAAAAAAAATAGAAGTATATAGTACACTATTGAGAATTATTTTGGTCTTTTAAAAATGTATTAATATTTTTGAAAGCTAAACCACTTACAAAAACAGGACAGTTCTGTCTTAAAGTAACCTATGAGTTTCCTTGTATTCTACCATATAATGTTTTTCTTAAGATTTATCTTTAACATTCTCAATGAATAATAAAACTTAAGAAGGAGTTAAAAGTAAATAATGTATGCCACACTGCCCCTATCCGATGGCTTTGTTCAAATAAATATATATTACACCACCAGTAGAGTTCATATAGGATAGGAGCACTAGTTCTAATGTGGGATAGTTTTAAGGTCATATGACTTAACCTGTTTCCGCTCCACCACCTGCTTATTTGTTTCGCCAAACCCCTTAAGGATATCAATACAGATATACAGCAAATAGAAAAGTAACTACATTTGTGTTCAACACTGCTCAAGATCTATATACATTCTTCTCATATTATGCCATAAGTGCAGCTTTTTTTGCAATACAATTACGGCAATATTTACTGTCGCCATGTTTTTTTTTATGTCTATAGTATATTAGGAAGATACCCAGGATTCCAAGTAGCCATTCCTGCATACTGTACCACAGCTATTTCAATACTGCACATTCCATGGCCCATTAGTAGTAGTGGTTTCACCTATATCTATTATGCCACTGCTTCAGATTTTTTTACATTTGGGTATGAGTGGAAACAGGTATTAATTGGAAACTAATCAATTAATTAATTGGAAACTAGTTACCATCTAATGCAATGGCTTTAAAATTGTGAAGATCTGACAGGTAAATATTATCAAAGCCTAGCTTTGACTGTATGTAAGAGACAGCTACATATTAATGTCCTACTTAGTGTTATCCCTTTACAAACAAATATGGTGTTATTTATTTGTTTTCTTTTTCTTTTAAGAACAACTTCTTGGATTATTATGTTTCTTGCTTAAAAGACCTGCCAGAAAGTATTTCTGTGATACACATTGTGGTTCTTAAAGAGGTAAGTCCAATAAAAATACATATATGGTATAGGTGTTCACTGGTGGCAGTATAAAAATATACTATTGAAAGGTGATTTATTTTATGTTTAGGTCTGGAAAACCATTTTTATTACATTCATTATAAAATGAAAGTCCTTATTAATTTTCAACACCAATGTGAATTCTTGACTGAACTGACAGTAATTGTTACACATTTAGCTGGTTCAAGGTTATTTAGATACTTTTTAGAGAATTATTCTTTATCAGTCAGTCCCCCGAAATTGAAGTTTTGGTTATAGGTAGACCTGAAAGAGTGTACCTTTGTAATGATTTAACCCCTTCATGACTGAGGCCTTTTTTTCATTTTTTGCACCCATGTTATATTCCACATTTTAGGCCTGAAAATTACTTAAAACCCCCAAACATTATATATTTTCTGAATGCCCAGACCCTATAGAATGGTGCTAGTTGCAAATTTTTATGTTGCGCAATATTAGCGCAACTCCTTATTAAACCCCAAAATTTTGTGACAAATTTAATTAAATGCCCCAAAACACAACAAAACACCCATTTTTTTAATGAAATATAAAAGATGAGGTTACAAAGAGTAAAATGATACCCAACATGCCCAGTTTACAAATTGATTGATACACTGGGGCTGATTTACGAAGCCCAACACGCACACGCGCA
>NW_017310198.1:0-4718 GCF_000935625.1 Nanorana parkeri
TGTTTATTACCCCCTGCACCCTAAAATCCCCGGAGTCACCCCGCTTATTACCCCCTGCACCCTAAAATCCTAGGAGTCACCCTGTTTATTACACCCTGCACCCTAAAATCCCCGGAGTCGCCCTGTTTCTGCCCCGCACAATGTCAGGTGACCCGATCCGTTACAATGTATCTGATGCCGGAAATAAGAATTCTGATGTTTTGTTTCTAAAAGTTTACAAACATTTCCGTGTGATTTGCATATTGTACACACCGGACACAACACAGAACAGCTCCACGATCTCTGTATACCGGGTGTAATTCTCTGTCTGCTCTTATTCAGTAACAAGCCAGGTAACCCATAGCAACCATCAGGATAATCTATAGGAACCAGCCAGGTAAGCCATAGCAACCAGGTAGATAGTATATAGGAACCAGCCAGGTAACCCATAGCAACCAGGTAGATAGTATATAGGAACCAGCCAGGTAACCCATAGCAACCATCTAGATAGTATATAGGAAGCAGTCAGGTAACTCATAGTAACCTGCCGTTAGCTCATAGCATACAGGTGGAGGTCCATCTCTGTGATGCCTCCTAGATGCCCCGACCTCTGTGACATTCTCTCAGACAGATGGAAGTGTCAGAGGCCGGCCATAGACATGACATGGTGGTCAGACATATAATATCTGATCGCCATCCATCCACAGACATCTGCCCCCCAGGACCCGGCGATGGGCCACTGATAACCTCAGGCTGAGTTGGAGTCGGGCCTGTATGGTAAGGAGACCACATTTTAAAATGAAATCCGGGGACATTATTTTGTTTATTGGGAAATGGTAAAAAAAATCTATTTTATTAGCATATTTTCCTCAAATTCTCTATCCAGTGTACTTGGTGTGTGTGGTATATACGGAGTGACTGTATGATATATATACACAGCATCTCCCAGAAGTGAGTCCCCCCCTCTCATTGGATGATATCATGTCATGTGACGACACAGAAGAAATGACACTTGGCTACAATGTAAAGTAGTGAGTGTACAGCTTGTATCTCAGTGTACAATCCGGGGCCCCCTGGCTGTATATCAGTGTACAATCCGGGGCCCCTGGCAGTATATCGGTGTACAATCCGGGGCCCCCTGGCAGTATATCAGTGTACAATCCGGGGCCCCCTGGCAGTATATCAGTGTACAATCCGGGGCCCCCTGGCAGTATATCAGTGTACAATCCGGGGCCCCTGGCAGTATATCAATCCGGGGCCCCCTGGCAGTATATCAGTGTACAATCCGGGGCCCCTGGCAGTATATCAGTGTACAATCCGGGGCCCCTGGCAGTGTATCAGTGTACATTTGCTGTCCCCAACACACAGCCATTAATGACTAAACCGCTGGCAACAAAAGTAAGTACACCCCTAAGTGACAATGTCCAAATTGGGCCCACAGTGTCAATATTTTGTGTGGCCGCCATTATTTTCTGGCACGGCCTTCACCCTCTTAGGCATGGAGTTCACCAGAGCTTCACAGGTTGCCACTGGAGTCCTCTCCCCTCCCCCATGACGACATCACGGAGCTGGTGGATGATAGAGACCTTGCGCTCCTCCACAGATGCTTCATAGGGTTTAGGTCTGGCGACACGCTTGGCCAGTCCATCACCTTCACCCTCAGCTTCTCTAGCCAGGCAGTGGTGGTCTTGGAGGTGTGTTTGGTGTCGTTATCATGTTGGAATACTGCCCTGCGGCCCAGTCTCCGGGGGGAGGGGATCGTGCTCTGCTTCAGTATGTCACATGTTGGCATTCATGGTTCCCTCTGTAGCCCCCCAGTGCCGGCACCACTCATGCAGCCCCTGACCATGACACCCCCACCACCATGCGTGACTGTAGGCAAGACACACTTGTCTCCTCACCTGGTTTCTATTCTATGAACATTTCATGTGCTAAACAATGGCCCCTGAGGATGTCAGGAGCTGCAGTTGGGGCCCCGTTAAAGTTGTAGGTTGACCACCACCAATCTAATCTATAACAGGATCCCACACACATCAAACCAATGCCCGATACTCTGCAACCAGAATATGTAATGAGTAAGTATAGCTCCCTCCATGCAGTGTGATCACAGACCGGTATTGTCGGCAGCACTGAATCTAATGCACAATATACAACAATCTCACAGACCAAAGACAGAGGTCTGTATGTGGCGACTCCTCTCCGGCACAGACCGCTCACTAGTCTAATCTACAGAGTCACCGTCCGGCAGGGCGATGGGATCGTTGTAATTACCCTACAAGGGGCTTCAGTATTGTAGAGTCATTGCATGCAAAGTCTTCCACCATCCGTCCATGTGATGGATAAATCTGTCTGGACCTTTCTAGGGGTCCCCGGCACACAGAGGTGCCCAGAGCTTTAATGGCTTTCTTTGTTCCCTTTCCAGAAATATGGAGGCCACCCGGAGGATCCCTCTTCCAGAATCCACTTACAGACATCTTCTCGGGTGTAGGGATGAGATCACGGACCTCTTCCTCAGGAAATTCAGTTGTGACGCGGAGTTAAGGGGCCCTAAACCCAGCGGGTATCAAGCTGCATCAGTCAAGCCTGAAATAGTTTATAAGAAGAGAACCTCGGGGGGCCCCGTGGTCAGTGTGTGGAAGGATGACCTCACTAGGCAGGACGCCGATGTTGTGGTGAACGCCGCTAATGAAGATTTGGATCATGCCGGGGGGTTGGCCCGTGCTTTGGTGGAAGCTGGAGGGCCAATCATAGAGAAGGACAGCAAAGAATACATTAGGGCCAATGGACGCCTAAAAACTGGAGAGTACGCAGTGACGCATGCAGGAAATCTCCCCTGTAAGTGTCTCCTTCATGCCGTGGGCCCGGTATGGTTCGATGACGCAGCCGCCCAATGCGAGTCTGAGCTCGCCGAATGCATCAGGAATGTGCTGAAATATGTGGACAACCACAAGGACATCGGATCTGTGGCCATCCCAGCCGTCAGCTCCGGGATCTTTGGGTTTCCTCTCCAAAAGTGCGCAAAGATTATGGTGGAGACCATTCACTCGTTCTGCAACCGCGTGACGCAGTCCCATGTAACGGAGATCCGGCTGGTGAACAACATTGATCTGACTGTCCAAGCCATGAGATCCGCCTGTGAAGACATTTTTGGACGAGGTGATGACCTCAGTGGCGAGACATCAGCTTCTGGCAACCAAACGTGGCCGGTGACACGCAGCATGGGCGCCACACCACAACCTTCATCATCAGCGTCCAGCAACATGACCGGTCATGGACAGCCCTCAGCACACGGGTCTTCTCCTCACATGTCACAGTCCATCACCATCAACGGCTTAACACTCCACCTGACAAAGGGGCTGATCCAGGAGCAAACCGTAAGTCCTTGTCATGTCTATCGGCCCCATTCATGTCATAGTGGACTCATTCTCTTCTGTACAAGAACAGAAACCAGTTCATGCCGGAGGGCAGAACCTCACAACTCTACCATTTCTTCCTATTCTCCCCCACAAGAGTCCCTCACCCTAACATTTTCTGAATATAGGAAATTGGCGGCTGGAGGTCGTGCTTCCCCGTGTACGGATTATAGATCTCTGAACTCTGTAAAGTAACTTCGGTGTCTTCTGGTTGTATCTGGACTGTCTGGTAACACATGGAATGGGCATAGGGGGGCAGATATCAACCCATAGTCAGAGTGATGGGACCTTGTGACACTCCACCTTGCGAGTCAGACTGAAGCAGCCATTAGATGAAAGAGCTCCTCTAATCTTCATAGAGAGAAGGGTCAGCTCCTTGGCTCATGCTCAGCAACCCAATCCTCACCCCCAGCATTAGGCCCTGATATTGGGAGACATTGGGCGACTTATGGATACTCTTTTTTTTAGGTTTCCAGTATTGATGGCCTGTAGCGGGGGTAGGCAACCTCGGCACCCCAGGGCATGTAAACAATTACCACCTCTAAGAGATAGTGAGGGGGAAAAGAGAGGTTATACTTCAACCAGCATTGATAATAATTAGCCAATTGTTTTACTTTATTAGTATGTAGAAAAAGATTTTAAGTATAGAAAAGTACAAACGCAGCACCACCGCCACAGAAACTCTGCAATAAAAATTGGCAACGTTGTCAAACATATTATTATTATTATTATACAGGATTTATATGGCGCCAACAGTTTGCACAGCGCTTTACAATATAAGGAAGTCATTACAGTTACAATACAATACAAGAGAAGATGGGAAGGAGGGCCCCGCCCCTGAGGGCCTACAATCTAAAAGGGAAACATATCACTCATTAAAAACATTTGGGAACAACACCGTGTCTCAGATCCCTATAATTATTTCACTAAATGCCACCGCTAATAATAATATCCATTCCGTGGGTATAAGTGCAAACATGAAAGCAATATATTCCTAATTGACAACCAAGGGATTATGTACAAAAACAGGACTGACTTTCTCCTTATACAAGTCCCCAGGATTTCAAATGAGAACTACGGGGTCAGTGGTTTCCCCCCATAGTTCTCCTCAGGGTAACGGGAGGACACAAACTAGCGTCCTCCCGTCACCCTAAGCTCAGTATATAGGGAGCTACAGCTCGCGGTATACTGAGACGCCGCAGCCGGAGCGGATCCCGACAAGTATGCCAGGATCCGCCCAGCTGCGTGAGTGACAGCTGGCTCCGCCTATCTAGAGGCAGAGCCAGCTGTACCCGCCCCCTCCCCCTTCCGTTCCGCCAGTCAGCG
>NW_017310198.1:4783-22746 GCF_000935625.1 Nanorana parkeri
GCAATTGATGGAAATGCCCTCCGCACACCTTTCAGCAGTCCCGGCCAACAATCAAATAGATGGTGCTCGAAGTAACTTCACGGATGGCACCGTGCAAAACACAAGATTGAAGAAATAGGTCACCAGCACTCCATAAGTTAAAATGAATGAGTCCTTTTAATGGACAATGATGTCACAG
The DNA here is from genome assembly GCF_000935625.1 of Nanorana parkeri. Taxonomy (NCBI): domain Eukaryota; kingdom Metazoa; phylum Chordata; class Amphibia; order Anura; family Dicroglossidae; genus Nanorana; species Nanorana parkeri. Next base: position 4,962 of record NW_017310198.1, read on the forward strand.
AAATCCAACATGAGCCGAAGTTGGATTTTGTCCAACAGGCTCATGTTGGATTTCTGTGACATCATTGTCCATTAAAAGGACTCATTCATTTTAACTTATGGAGTGCTGGTGACCTATTTCTTCAATCTTGTGCTTTGGCGTATCAAACTTCAAGTAGAAACAAAGTTTCGTAACAGAGAGACATAAAAGGATTGAAGCAGTTGGAGTAGCTAATGGGGAGAGCCGAGTGTCAAAGTAGCGAAATCATCCCAGCCAAAGCCGAATATTACACACAGATGCCTCTGGGGGTCACGCCTGCGGCTGTCAGAGTCTTGCAAGGTCTCATGGGTCTTGTAGTTCCACAACAGCCGGAGTGCTGAGGTTGCCTCCCCCCGGGCTAGAGCATCAGTAATAGTCTCTTCATTGTGAATGTTGCTCACCCATGAATGAGACGCAGTGCAATGGGAGCGCGGGTTCCTATTAATGTGTAATAAGCACCCAGCGTGTGAGACGTGAAGTGCTGCGCACGCCTCCCTTGGAATGGCCTTGTGATGTGTGTAGAGTTAAAGGAGAACTATGAGGGGAAGGGGGGGCGAAAATCACTCATCCTCATAGTTCGAGCCGACCTGTGACAATTAAACTGTCACACGTCGGATCAGTAGATCGGGAAGTGAGGGAACACATGCCGTCGCTCGCTCACTTCTCAATCTATCCCTGCAGAGAGCCATGACTGTCACTCACGGCTCCCTGCAGGGATTCCCCCTCCCCGCTCCGATCCTCCAGCGCTGACTGGCGGAACGGACGGGGGAGGGGGCGGGTACAGCTGGCTCTGCCCCTAGATAGGCAGAGCCAGCTGTCACTCACGCAGCTGGGCGGATCCTGGCATACTTGTCGGGATCCGCTCCGGCTGCGGCGTCTCAGTATACCGCGAGCTGTAGCTCCCTATATACTGAGCCTAGGGTGACGGGAGGACGCTAGTTTGTGTCCTCCCGTTACCCTAAGGAGAACTATGGGGGGAGCCCTGACCTCATAGTTCTCCTTTTGTACACACGGACATATCTGACAGACTCCTGTCAACAACTTCCAATTCCTACTGAATCGGTCACAATTGGATCCGCGTGAACGCGGCTTTACACTGTCGCTGCGGTAATACGATTTCCTTTGATTTTTTTTCTTGACAGACGGCAGTGATTGTGAATTCGCTCGGCCCCGACCTGAACATGAATGGCGGACAGACCTCAACAGCAATCCTTGCCAAGGCCGGGTATGAGTTGCAGATGGAAGTTAATAATTATCGACCCTACTATCCCTTTCCAACCATGTTCCCTACAATGGGATACAGACTTCCCTGTAACTTCGTCTATCATGTGATCCTGCAGTCTTACTATCAAAGAAGCCTTCTAGATGTGAGTATGTCAGCTGTTCCCTCTGTGTGTCTCTGATGGAAACAAATAAGAACAATGAGGGGAGTCAGGGCCGGCCTTAGGCCTTTAGGCGCCCTGTGCGAGAAAGCTTTACAGCGCCCCTCAGTGACCACACCCCTCAGTGGCCACACCCTTTAGTGGCCACACAGACCAATCAGCATCTTTCTTCAGCTTGTTCAGTTAAGATTTGAAAATGAAAGGTGGATGCTGATTGGTCGCCATGCACAGCTGCTCCATATTCTGTCTGCTCCAGTTTTGATAAATTCCCCTTCTATGGACAAGCTTTCTCCATCCATCCCAGAATCAGGAAATCCTTTATTTCCACCAACGCTGTTCCTATTCACCCATTACCACTCTGCTGTGATCTTCCTTTGATATATGGACCCCCCCCCCACACACACACACACTGCTCTATCAGAACCTCCAACCACAGCCACGACCCCTGCAGAAATACAGAACACTTCCGCCCCAGTCTTGAGTCCTCTGCAGAGAGTTCAGTCTTTTTGATTGCCATTTTGGAAGAGAACAGTGGCCCAGTGGGGGGATGGGGGGGACCTTGGCGGGACTCATGATTTCACTCATACGATCACTTATACCTATTAATAAATACGTGCAAAAATTCATTTTGGACAAAAATAAATGAAAAATACAAAACGTTTTCATTTGTTTCGTCAAACAAAATGAATAATTATACTATTTAGCCTCACATGTAAATAGAAGAACACTCAGCAGGCATATCAGCCACCGGCGCACTCTGCGCATGTGCACCGCCATCGTGGAGGCGGGCACAAGACGTCACACGCCTGTATGGGCGCTGCCATCTTGGTGTGTACACTAAGGCCCCATTCACACTGAGCGACATGAAAATTGCGCGATTTTCCGTGCGATTTTATATGAGCGATATTGAGCGACTTGTCGCGCGACTTTTACCTATTGGGCTGTAGGCAATCAGGAGCAAAATCGCTCGAAAAAAGGATCATGTAGGAGCGACGAGCTACAAGCGATATTGAGCGACGAGATGTGAACAGCTCCATTGAAATGGATTGGAGACGCTACACAGAGCGATATCGCTGCAAAAATCGCTTGATAAATCGCTCAGTGTGAATGGGGCCTAAGGTGGCAGCACTGATCCAGGCATGTGACGTCACCCGACGCCACGCACACATGGTGTCATGCACCCTGCCTCCAAGATGGCGATATGGCTGATATGGCCATCGCATGTTCTGTCAACGAATGATTGATATTATTATACAGAATTTATATAGCGCCTACAGTCTGCACAGCGCTTTATGTGCCCAAATATGTTTTTTTGTATTTTCGGACCTATAATAATTGGCTAGTTCGGATTTGGATGAACCGCCGAATCAATGGAATTTTGTTGATTTGCTGGTTCGTCCGGATCAGAATGCTCATGTCCACTGGAGTTTCACTCACAGAAAGTGGAATATACGTCTTCCTGCAGAGCAACTTTCCATGTGGCCTCTCCACCACGGGGGACACAACACGGCTTACTTCCTTTCACCATATTGCCGCACAGCCTTAGTGAGTACCTACAGCCTGGCATCCTGGTACCTGTCCAAAGGTCAGGCGCTTGACCTCTCACCTGTGTTTCTTGCCTTAAAGTGGGTCTTCCATCTAAAATACAAGGTCCATTTTTTAAATGTGTCCACCCGGCCTTTGGCTAAACACGGGGTAACAGTGTAAGAAAATCACCTGCAGGGGAGAAAACATTAGATAATATGCTGACCTTTCACCCATGGGGCAAGAGTGACATCACTGTCCTTCCAACAAGATCCAGGGAACGTAAGGAAGTCCAAATCTAGTCACGGTGATTTGCAGAACCCAACATTCCCCCGGGATCTTATCAGTGAGAGAATTACCTCACACCTTCACTATAGAAGCCGGAAGGAAGGTGAGTATAATATCTATTGTTTTCTACCTTTTCGTGTGATTTATTTATTTTTTATTTTTTTAGACAGTGATTGAGACACTTTAGGTTGAAGATATGAGGGATGTCACCAGCCCACCAAGCTGTAGTGTTCAGCAATTGTCCATTTTAATGACAAACACTACACTGAAGCTGAACACTACAGCTTGGTGGGCTGGTGACATCCCTCATATCTTCAGATTATTTCACGGTGCCCCCGTGGTCACTGCGGGCATCCATTTGCAATTTTTCAAAAATCCGGTAAGGAGTGCTGCAAGATACATATACTTTGGGTTGAAGACCCCTCTGCCTGCTTGTGGAGTTTGGCGGCTGCTCTGGCTTCCACACACCTACACAATCTCCTAATCATCAACAATTTGATGATCTGCCCTCTAGACATTGGAAGCGGCCTGATGGCCCTTCTCTGTTCCTAAGGGGCCTCTCCACCCTTTATCTCTTTCTATAGGAATCATTTAAGAAGTGGTCTATCCCATTTCTCCGCTATAATCCTCTTCCTCGGGTCCTGCAGAGGATAGAACCAGAAGAAATTCCCTCCATTCTTATACCTTGGTCAGGAAGAACCTTGGACTCTGATCCAGTGTGTCTGGTCATGTATGTCATGTGGCAGCCCCTGGTTCTTTTGGCCCAGTTTTACATTCTGTTTCCTGGTCACTGATTTTAATGACATGGCTATTAAAGCCCAGGTGCTGAGGGAGGGTGGGCTCTTTGGGAAAGTGATCGCTACCATGCTCAGGGTTCAGAAGCCCTCTTCTCATAAGGTATATTAACGCACTTTAAAGAACTAATATCTACATGCAAGGCACTTAGACGGAACGCATGGAACTGTTCAGTTACTCAGATTCTACTCAAATGACTTTCTTCAGCGGGTCAGCGTCTGGTGCTGAGCACCATTAAGGGGCAGATGTTGGCTTTGGTGATCCTGTTCCAATGACCCTTGACTTCTCATTCTTTGGTCCATACCCTTGTCCAGGATCCCACCGATATTGTTGCTCCTGTTAAAGCCCCCCCCCCCCCCCCAGGCTCCATGGGATCCTGACCTTGTACTTTCTGTCCCTTAAACTGTCATTGGAGCTTTCCCCCATGTCTGTGTCTCAGAAGGTTGTCTTTCTAGTCACCATCACTTTGGCTCGGATGGCCTCTGAGCTGGCTGCCTTGTCTTCCACCTTTCCTTTTATAGAGATAAATCTGGCTTGAGACTTAGGCCTACTTTCTTATCTAAGGTTGTGTCCTCTTTCCACCTTCAAGAGCACAAAGTGCTTCTGTCTTTCTGTCCCTAATCTTTTCATCCAAAGCAGATGGAGATAAGCTGGCCATACATATTATTTTTTTCCTCCTTCAGCAAGAAAACCGTTCAATCTCCTCATCCATGTTGAACATCACCCCGGCTGTCAGAATACATTTGCTGACAGTTTTCCACCCGGCTCCTTTCATTTTTCAATTGAGGTTTATTGAGCTGAGTGGTGCCAGCAGGACCACCCACAGTAAGAATTTTGGCCAATTCACAGGAATCGGACAAAACGTGGACGAGCCACATCCCCCCTATGTATGTGGATGGGCCAGATCCCCCCTATTTATTGGGGCGGGCCACATAAAAAAAACCCCCTATGTATGTGGGCGGGCCAGATCCCCCCTATGTATGTGGGCGGGCCAGATCCCCCCTATGTATGTGGATGGCCCAGATCCCCCCTATGTATGTGGGCGGGCCAGATCCCCCTATATATGTGGGCGGGCCAGATCCCCCTATGTATGTGGGAGGGCCAGATCCCCCCTATGTATGTGGGCGGGCCAGATCCCCCCTATGTATGTGGATGGCCCAGATCCCCCCTATGTATGTGGGGGGGCCAGATCCCCCTATGTATGTGGGAGGGCCAGATCCCCCTATGTATGTGGACAGCTTTCTACTCCCCCACCATTGTATGATGTTCTATTTGTTGCAGGCTGTGGGACAAGCCACCGCACAATGTCTGAACACCGCACACCAAAATAACTGCCCCTCAATCTCATTTCCTGCACTGGGAACGGGAAATTTTGGTCTTTCCAAGAAGGATGTGGCTGACGTCATGGTGGACGCTGTGATGAGGTTCGCCGGAGGACATCGGTGCTCCATGCAGGTGTATATTGTCATTCACCCGCAGGACACAGAGACTTACAAGGTGAGATAATAATTCACTATAATAACATAATTATCTGTAAATGTAGATGGGGGAGGAAGGGGCCAGGGGCTCACTGGGGAATCAGATTTTATTGTGTGCAATGGCTGGATGTGATTAGCTGCAGACAAGTCTTTATCTCTGACTCCATTAAAGGAGAACCATGAGGGGGGTGATTTTCACTCATCCTCGTAGTTCTAGCCGACATGTTACAATGAGACTGCCACAGGTCAGCTCAGTAGATCGGGAGGTGAGGGAACACATACCGGCGCTCGCTCGCCTCTCGATCATCTCCCTGCAGAGAGTGGTGACTGTCACTCACAGCTCCCTGCAGGGATTTCCACCCTCCCCGCTCCGATCCACCAGCGCTGACTGGCGGAACGGACGGGGGAGGGGGCGGGTACAGCTGGCTCTGCCTCTACGTCTCAGTATACCGCGAGCTGTAGCTCCCTATATACTGAGCCTAGGGTGACGGGAGGACGCTAGTTTGTGTCCTCCCGTTACCCTAACGAGAACTATGGGGGAAAGCCCTGACCTCGTAGTTCTCCTTTAACCGTCATTCTTATTTGTCTCAGCGCAAACTTGAATTAAAGTGTGAAAATTATATATATATATATTCACTGTGTCACTTTCTTATAAAGGCTTTTCAAGATCAGTGCAAGTCACAAGGATGGCCCGAGATTACAGAGAGCGGAGCCGAGCAGAGAGGTGAGGGGAGCCGAAGTCTTTACATGAATGTCTCCCCCGTGTTATCATTACTTTACAGAGTATTATCACCATTGTTCTGATTATTATTATTTGTATCTTTTCTTGTATGTATCATTGTGAGTGTTTAGTGTCAGATTGTCCTCTCATTGTCATCGAGGGTCAGGGCCGTCCACACACTTCTATTTCTACAACCGAGGTCTTCAAATACTCACCGATATGAATACACCACAAATGAAAACATTGGCCGCTATCCATCCATGTGCGAGCTCTGTGGTCAGTTGTATTCATATTGCTGAGAGATTTCCCCCCAGTAGTTTGTGTCTCTGCCCCTCCCACAATGGGGAGATTCCCCCCAGTAGTTTGTGTCTCTGCCCCTCCCACAATGGGGAGATTCCCCCCAGTAGTTTGTGTCTCTGCCCCTCCCACAATGGGGAGATTCCCCCCAGTAGTTTGTGTCTCTGCCCCTCCCACAATGGGGAGATTCCCCCCAGTAGTTTGTGTCTCTGCCCCTCCCACAATGGGGAGATTCCCCCCAGTAGTTTGTGTCTCTGCCCCTCCCACAATGGGGAGATTCCCCCCAGTAGTTTGTGTCTCTGCCCCTCCCACAATGGGGAGATTCCCCCCAGTAGTTTGTGTCTCTGCCCCTCCCACAATGGGGAGATTCCCCCCAGTAGTTTGTGTCTCTGCCCCTCCCACAATGGGGAGATTCCCCCCAGTAGTTTGTGTCTCTGCCCCTCCCACAATGGGGAGATTCCCCCCAGTAGTTTGTGTCTCTGCCCCTCCCACAATGGGGAGATTCCCCCCAGTAGTTTGTGTCTCTGCCCCTCCCACAATGGGGAGATTCCCCCCAGTAGTTTGTGTCTCTGCCCCTCCCACAATGGGGAGATTCCCCCCAGTAGTTTGTGTCTCTGCCCCTCCCACAATGGGGAGATTCCCCCCAGTAGTTTGTGTCTCTGCCCCTCCCACAATGGGGAGATTCCCCCCAGTAGTTTGTGTCTCTGCCCCTCCCACAATGGGGAGATTCCCCCCAGTAGTTTGTGTCTCTGCCCCTCCCACAATGGGGAGATTCCCCCCAGTAGTTTGTGTCTCTGCCCCTCCCACAATGGGGAGATTCCCCCCAGTAGTTTGTGTCTCTGCCCCTCCCACAATGGGGAGATTCCCCCCAGTAGTTTGTGTCTCTGCCCCTCCCACAATGGGGAGATTCCCCCCAGTAGTTTGTGTCTCTGCCCCTCCCACAATGGGGAGATTCCCCCCAGTAGTTTGTGTCTCTGCCCCTCCCACAATGGGGAGATTCCCCCCAGTAGTTTGTGTCTCTGCCCCTCCCACAATGGGGAGATTCCCCCCAGTAGTTTGTGTCTCTGCCCCTCCCACAATGGTGAGATTTCCTCCCAGTAGTTTGTGTCTCTGCCCCTCCCACAATGGGGGCGGGGGATAAAACTGTGTGTCAGTCAGGAAGAAATCTTTAGGGTTTATGTAAATGTGCCGGGAATGTGACGGGAACTTTAACATCCAATTCAGAGAAGGATGTTGTGGAACAGAAGAGAGTCCAGAGAAGGGAAGTGACCGGAGTTATGGAGGAGCTCCGCTACGAGGGGAACTGAATGGGGGGAATTTATTAAAACTGGAGCAGACAGAATATAGAGCATCTGTGCCTGGCAACCAATCAGCTTCTCTCTTCCGTTTGCTCAGATAAAATTTGAAAATGAGAGAGAGAAGCTGATTGGTTGCCGTGCACAGAGGCTCCAGATTTCGTCCTCCTCATATGGAAAGGCTTCTTCACAGTAAGAGTTGTGATAAGTAATGAACATGAGAGATTGTTGATCCCGGGAATGCGATTGTCTTAGGGGATCAGGAAGGAATGTTTCCCGTGTTGGAGTGAATCGGTCCATGCTTTGGGGGGGTCTGTGTGGCCTTCCTCTGGATCAGTGGCGGGTATCTGTGGGCATAGAGTTCTCTATATGGAGGCTTTCTATGTATATACATTGTTTCCTCTGCTGGTTGGATTTGATGGTCTGTTTGACGTCTATGTAACTATTGTCATTGGAAGCCTCGTCTCCTTCCCAGTGCCGGATTGCGGTGATTACGGTTGGAGGCCATTGGTAGAAAGTTTCTTATCACTCTTGTCGTAGTCGAGTCTTCCAGTATATAGTCTTCCTCTTATATTGTAGTTGTTTTCTTCCTACAGATCCCAGACCTGATGTCCATGGTAAGTCCTCTGAGTTCACTGATTCAGAAATCCCATGTCTGATCATCAATGGAACAAGCAATGAAGGTGTAGAGGAAGCCGAGGCCTGGATGAAGAACGTTCTCCAAACTCAACCCGTCTCCATACAAAATAACCTCGTCCTTCTGTTTGGGAAGGAGGAACACGATATCCTCTCATCTTCCGATTTCCAAGATGTCTCCATCGAGGAGAAGCTGAGTAACGGGACATCAGTTCTGAAGGTCGATGGTCTCCCCCAGGACAAGGTCAGAGCCGTCATACAGGTGGAGCGACTCCTCTTAGATGTACAGGAGAAGCATGCTGTGACCTTGGAGGAGGAGCTGCTGGAGGCGGCTGTGGTTTGGTTCTATAGAAATAAGAGTGGAGTTCGGAGATATCCAACCAAAGCCAACCGAGAGCTGGAGAAAGCCTTTGTGACCCAAAGTAACCTCACACTGACATCAGAACCCCATCATGTGATCTGTATGAAGGACCTCACAGCAAAGGGGAAGGATGGAACGTTTCAGCTGCAGAGACAGAGTAAGTACCCCAATACATTGTACTACACCCCGGTGTCAGGGACTGGGGCTCATACAGCCTGTGAGGACCTCAGTGTCGTCTCACTATCCCCCATAGAGATATGTTCTCCAGGCTGAGGGTGTCTATGGATAGGCAGAGGTCTCACCTAGAACGATGGGCATCCTCGGCCTGCTGTGATGTTCCCAACAGGTTCTCTCCCTGTGACTGCCGTAGTTTGCACAACAATTTAGGACATCTTTTCATGACAGTAAGTGTTCCTGATAGCGGAGTCATCATTATCTCCTCCTGGGAAGCCATGGACATCCCAGTCCAGGTCCCCTCCAGATAGGGCAGCAGATTGGAGCATTGTGATTGTTGGGATACTATTGCTGGTCATAAGAGGATAGAAGTGAAGGGCTCCGAGCACCACATGTAATCAGTATCATTAGAGGATCTCTCCTCCTCTTGTGTAGAACGAATTTCCCCGTGTGATGTCTCCGAGGAACACTGTCAGACGTACCAGCGGGCTGGCAGCGTGGTAAGGAACCCAGTGGCAGGAAGCGGCCGATAAGTCCAGAAACGAAGTACAAATAGGGGCAATCCAAGAGAGTAGTCAAAGTCCAGTCCGGGTCGAGGCGGGCAGCGATGGTTCAGAGGCGAGAGACAGTCCACGGGCTCAGTAATCGGGACGTACAAACGAAGGGGGGTAACAGGTAACAACACGATCCAACAGGGAGGCCAGGTGTTCATAAGGTGGAATAACTCAGCAATAAGCCAGAGCTCAGGCCAGGTTGTTATAGCCAGGGGGTGTAAGACCGCCCCTCGGTCACCAAGGCAACCAGGAGGCTTCCCTCCCCGGGAACCAATGGCAGGCGAGAGAGATGGAAGGTGTGTGCTGGGAACCTCCCCCAGCAAGGCCCACACCCGATGGCCCTAATGGCGCAGGAGCACTATGCGCACGCAGCCTGCGTACTGTGCACCCGCTGCGCGACTCGCGCATGCGCACCCGCAACCCGGGCAACAGGAGTTCTACTAGGCTGGAGGGGAACCCGTGCCCTGCGCCGTGCCGATTGTCCCCGTGCCGGGGTAACAACCCCCTGCTTCCTGACAAACACTGAGTACACATAAATATCTGTTGATCTGCCGGATGTTCAGCGAGAACAGCACGGCCTCTGCCGCCCTAAGATGCCAAGAAGTGTTGTCAGCGCTGCCAAACTACAGAGCATATCACTCCTCATTTTTTGTAACCCCTCCCATAGTGTCAGCACCTCCCACTCTCATATCAGTAATCCCATCAGTGTGTCTGAAAAGGGCTCTTGGTAGATGTAGTTCTGGGGAAGGGGGGGGAGGGGCTATGTATATAGTTACGGACATAATTTCAGCAGCTGCCTCTGTAAGAAGCCGTGTGATGGTGTCACAGGAAATAATAAGCTGACTACAGGAAGAAGGAAAGGGAATAAAATAATTCTGGGACATGATGTACATAGTTACAAAGTCCTTATGGTTGGAGAAAACGCGGGTCCACACTGATTCAGAAATCCCATGTCTGATCATCAATGGAACAAGCAATGAAGGTGTAGAGGAAGCCGAGGCCTGGATGAAGAACGTTCTCCAAACTCACCCCGTCTCCATACAAAATAACCTCGTCCTTCTGTTTGGGAAGGAGGAACACGATATCCTCTCATCTTCCGATTTCCAAGATGTCTCCATCGAGGAGAAGCTGAGTAACGGGACATCAGTTCTGAAGGTCGATGGTCTCCCCCAGGACAAGGTCAGAGCCGTCATACAGGTGGAGCGACTCCTCTTAGATGTACAGGAGAAGCATGCTGTGACCTTGGAGGAGGAGCTGCTGGAGGCGGCTGTGGTTTGGTTCTATAGAAATAAGAGTGGAGTTCGGAGATATCCAACCAAAGCCAACCGAGAGCTGGAGAAAGCCTTTGTGACCCAAAGTGACCTCACACTGACATCAGAACCCCATCATGTGATCTGTATGAAGGACCTCACAGCAAAGGGGAAGGATGGAACGTTTCAGCTGCAGAGACAGAGTAAGTACCCCAATACATTGTACTACACCCCGGTGTCAGGGACTGGGGCTCATACAGCCTGTGAGGACCTCAGTGTCGTCTCACTATCCCCCATAGACATATGTTCTCCAAGCTGAGGGTGTCTATGGATAGGCAGAGGTCTCACCTAGAACGATGGGCATCCTCGGCCTGCTGTGATGTTCCCAACAGGTTCTCTCCCTGTGACTGCCGTAGTTTGCACAACAATTTAGGACATCTTTTCATGACAGTAAGTGTTCCTGATAGCGGAGTCATCATTATCTCCTCCTGGGAAGCCATGGACATCCCAGTCCAGGTCCCCTCCAGATAGGGCAGCAGATTGGAGCATTGTGATTGTTGGGATACTATTGCTGGTCATAAGAGGATAGAAGTGAAGGGCTCCGAGCACCACATGTAATCAGTATCATTAGAGGATCTCTCCTCCTCTTGTGTAGAACGAATTTCCCCGTGTGATGTCTCCGAGGAACACTGTCAGACGTACCAGCGGGCTGGCAGCGTGGTAAGGAACCCAGTGGCAGGAAGCGGCCGATAAGTCCAGAAACGAAGTACAAATAGGGGCAATCCAAGAGAGTAGTCAAAGTCCAGTCCGGGTCGAGGCGGGCAGCGATGGTTCAGAGGCGAGAGACAGTCCACGGGCTCAGTAATCGGGACGTACAAACGAAGGGGGGTAACAGGTAACAACACGATCCAACAGGGAGGCCAGGTGTTCATAAGGTGGAATAACTCAGCAATAAGCCAGAGCTCAGGCCAGGTTGTTATAGCCAGGGGGTGTAAGACCGCCCCTCGGTCACCAAGGCAACCAGGAGGCTTCCCTCCCCGGGAACCAATGGCAGGCGAGAGAGATGGAAGGTGTGTGCTGGGAACCTCCCCCAGCAAGGCCCACACCCGATGGCCCTAATGGCGCAGGAGCACTATGCGCACGCAGCCTGCGTACTGTGCACCCGCTGCGCGACTCGCGCATGCGCACCCGCAACCCGGGCAACAGGAGTTCTACTAGGCTGGAGGGGAACCCGTGCCCTGCGCCGTGCCGATTGTCCCCGTGCCGGGGTAACAACCCCCTGCTTCCTGACAAACACTGAGTACACATAAATATCTGTTGATCTGCCGGATGTTCAGCGAGAACAGCACGGCCTCTGCCGCCCTAAGATGCCAAGAAGTGTTGTCAGCGCTGCCAAACTACAGAGCATATCACTCCTCATTTTTTGTAACCCCTCCCATAGTGTCAGCACCTCCCACTCTCATATCAGTAATCCCATCAGTGTGTCTGAAAAGGGCTCTTGGTAGATGTAGTTCTGGGGAAGGGGGGGGAGGGGCTATGTATATAGTTACGGACATAATTTCAGCAGCTGCCTCTGTAAGAAGCCGTGTGATGGTGTCACAGGAAATAATAAGCTGACTACAGGAAGAAGGAAAGGGAATAAAATAATTCTGGGACATGATGTACATAGTTACAAAGTCCTTATGGTTGGAGAAAACGCGGGTCCATCCAGTCCAACCAATACGTGTGCGTTGGCGACGTTTCTCTTCATACATATCCCTGTATTTCGTGCTCAGCGAGGACATCTAGAATGTTTTTGATGTTGTCAACACTCGCAGCTGATTTCACTACTTGGAGGAGGGGGGAGGGGGGAATTCCACATTTTTGCTGCTCTGACCCTAAAGAACCCGCTCTGCAATCTCAGAATAAACTCCTTTCCTCAAATTGTGGTCACATGTCCTCATCAGGGACCCCAGATTAGAAACCTGTTACCGGCTTTTCATTCATTTGTAGATGGCGATCTCCTCTGAGGAGCCCCTTCATTTCATGTTCTGGATGGTTCCTCACAGCCGAGGTCCTCCAGCCCCCATAATTCATTTCATTGCCCTTCGGAGGACTCTTCCCAATTCTAGGACATTCCTTCTGTTGACTGGTGGCCAAAACTGGAGCACATGTTCATGATGAGGCCGGAGCGATGATTTGTAGCGGGGTCAGAAATCCTCCTGATGGAGATCTTGCCGAAACTTTGTAACAAATGTATCATTTTGCACTTTTTTTCCCACTGCCAGGTCTCAGCCCATCCCCCTCTTGTATCCGGGACTTCCTGTATTGTCACATCCTGCGCCGAGGTTATTTCTCTGCAATACTTTGTATCATCAGCAAATGCCGATACTGGACTCCTGACACCAATGTGAATGTTTCTAAACAAACAGCATCCACCCCAAGACGAAACCCGGGGCCTGCCGCTCGCAAACTTGGCCCACTCAGAGTAGGGTTTGTCACCTGTCCAAGATTCACCCGCACAGTCCGGGTTTTGGATGCTGTGTTCGGGTTTCATGGCAGCAGAAACCCGGACACAAGATGTCAGGTAGACAGGGGGCAACCAAAATGAAGATAGGGGCTACCCCCCCCCCCCCCCCCCCCCACTGAAAATAGTCTCAACTCTGATATTTACATAAGAATGGGTGGAGCTTTTTATAAATAAGCTGCGACTCATTCTCCCCCAAAAAATTTACGTGCGTCGCTAGAGCGTTCGGGTTTCGCTTGAAGAAAAGGTGGCAGCCCTAAGACCCCGTTCACATTGAGCGATTTATCGCGCGGTAATTCCCGCGATATCGCGGCTATTTACCGCGCGATATCGCTCTCCAATGCTTCTCAATGGGGCAAAGGGTCCTGCTGTCGCGCGTCGCTACAGCAGGACCCTTTTTGGAGCGGATTTAGCCGCCATTCAAGCCTGCTCAATGCAAGCATTTGCGCGATATCGCGCGACAAACGCGCGATTTGCGAACCGCTCAATGTGAACAGGCTCTAACTCAGTCATACCGCGCCACTCTGCACCGCGTTCCCGAAGTCGGCATTCTATCCGCGTACATAGAGCCGGACTCCACTCCAATAATCCTCAGCTTGTAAATGAAGTGTTTGCGGGGCACTGTGTCAAAATCCAGACACATGGGGGGAGCAAACAGAATCAGGAGCAGTTGCCCATGGCAACCAATCAGCTTCTCTCTTCGGTTTGCTCAGGTAACGTTTGAAAATGAAAGAGAGATGCTGATTGGCTGGTGCAAATGTGCTCCAGATTTTGTCTGCTCCAGTGTTGATAAATTCCCCCCCCCCCCCATTGTGTTACTGACCTTCCTTTTATCCAAACCGCTGCTCACTTCCTCGTAGAATGTTCCCAGATTAGTCGGAGGAGCGCGATCCCTCATCCATCCATATGGGTTGTTACTCGTAATACTCCTTTCTGTAACGAATCGTTCCGGAGAATCCCTGAGCACCTTACTATTGACCGTAGGCTGACCGCTTTGTAGATCCTCAGTACACATCAAGCTTTTTTTTGGGATATCGGAACCACATTTGCACTTCGCCGGTCAGTTGGAACCGTTCCAGTCATGAAGGAGTCCTTGAAATCAGGAAGGGCAGCTTGTCCATCACCGAGCTAAGCTCCCCGAGGACTCGTGGGTGTAAGCCATCCACCAGGGGCGTCCCGAGGCTGGGTGACACCCGGAGCGGTAACCGAGTGTCACCCCGCCAAGACGTCACTATGTCACCCCTCCAATGGTGGTCCCCAGGTGCGGGCCGCACCCCCCTTGTGACGCCACTGCATCAGCTCCTGGTGACTTCTTCATATTCTCTTATCTGATACAAGTAATAGGCCAAGGTAACTTGGCCGTGTTTGTGGGAGGAGTTGCGGCGGCTCTCCTCCCCTTAAGAAGGGGGACAGGGAGCTCCTAGGCACGTCACGGCGGGGGCGCGCCTGACCCCGGGACAGGGAGCTCCTAGGCACGTCACGGCGAGGTCGCGCTTGACCCTCCCGCCCTTCCCCAGGTTCTATCATTTCACTAGAGCGCGCCCCCTTATTTGGCACGCTGACCACAACATCATGGCACACATCAGGTGGGTATCAGTAGGGGTCATGAAGACTTCGGAAGCCTAAGTAACTCTGACCACAACCTATACGGATACTTTTATGATACATCGTTACTACCGTCGCTATTCCTTCTTTTTCTTGAGTACAAACTGAAGAGAAAAATGTTTTTAGCCCGTCAGCCTTATCCATCTGGACCCCAAGTCCAGAGTTCTTCCTTTTATGGAGTCTCTCGGGGTGAAGGGTTTGGCGAAGGCCGGAGAAGGGAACAATCTAGGACAACATCGGCGATCTGGAGAAATCCTCCCGCTCAGCTCACCCTCCAGATCAGGAGGTGGCAGTGATCAGGGAGGCGGGGCCCGGCGATTGGAGGAGGCGGGCCCGGCGATCAAGGAGGCGGGGCCCAGTGACGGAGGAGTCGATCGTGGAGGAGAAGGAGGTGGACAGAGGATCGGGGCTGACAGGTAAGAGGGCTTGACCGCCCGCCTGAGACCCTGCAGAGCCCACCATAGAGAGTCCATGGTGGGCTCTGCAGGGTCACCCTTAGGTGGGCTGTTTGGGTTATCAGGTGGGCGTAACTAGAAATCACAGGGCCCCCCATACAAAGTTTTGCTATGGGGCCCTGTGATTTCTAGTTACGCCCCTGTCATGATCTATTCCATCATCTCTGATCACATTCCTTGTATCTCTGGAACGCTGGAGTCGTACTTTCTGTTTTCTATATACGAAGACGCGTTTCTCTTTTATTGGCTATTTATGACTCCGGTGGAGCCGCGAAGGTCAAACTTTTTTTTCTCTTTTATCTTCCTCGATGGCATGCAACGGTGAAGTGAAAGCAGGGGCGTAACCTACAGACCATGGGGCCCCCATAGCAAAATGTTAATAGGGCCCCATGGCAAACCCTTTAAAATCTAAATCAAGGACAGGTAGCAGGAGAGCCGTCCGCAGAGTCTCTTCCTCTACATCCCGATATCAACTCTTCTTGATTGGAAATGCCATAAGCCCTCGTTCACACCTGAACGTTTTGTGGCGCGTTTCCACGCTCGACGAACGCTCTACAAAACGCTCAAACATCTAAATCCCGTTGTATTCAATGGGTCTGGTTCCCACCTTGCCGTATTTCCGCCCGTCCCTAACGCGCTACAAAATGGCCCGCGCCTGAAAAGGTCCAGGTACTACTTTGGGACGTTTTGTTGCGCGTTTCCATTGGGATACAGCCAAGTAGCCTTCGGAGACGCGCGAATCGCGGTTAAAAAATGCGCGACGGTCGCGCATATGCAATAAGCCTAGGTGTGAACGAGACCTAAGGGGTATACGGGGTCAGCAGAGACTTCAGCAATCCTTCATGGGGTCCGCCTTCCACGCCCCCCCCCCAGGCCCCCGTAGCAGCCGCATGGGCTTTCCCTTCCTCCCGTCTCTGGTGTCGCCCTCCAGACCGATCTGTGACTTGTATGGCGGATTCTTCCGGGACCGTCTTTGCTCTTCTTGATACATTTTATTTGTATCATTTTGAAAGTTGTCTCGTTATGGAATACTTCTGATGTTTCTTTGTGTATTTCCTCCGCTCCCGATGTTTCATCGGCCTACGTTTTGTATACGTTCCCTTGTGACACCTTGGTTTATAAAGCTAAAAAAACAATGATTTGGTCCCATTTAGTATCACACAGCAAGGGGGTGGAGCTTGCCGAAGTCGGCTTTTTTCTGACATGTAGAGTTCTTGCGTTATCCTCGCGTCTCCCTTTCCTGTAACTGACTTCAGACGTAGATAATCCACAACAAACACCGAGCAGTATTCCTGAGCCGGCATGCATTGTGATCCCGGGGGTTCCTGAGCCGGCATGCACAGCGATTGTGTCCCCGGTGCAGACAGACCACCGCCTAGAACAGCTAAATCCAGAAGTAGCCGCACTCCGAGGGTCCGCAGCGGAAGTAAAAGTACAAATACATACTGTACAGTTCCTCCGCCATAGATGCTCATCCACCAACGCGTTTCACCTTTCCAGCTTACTCATAGAGACTCAGACTTAATCACAGTGTGGTCACTGTTGCCTAACCTGTGGGGGGAGGGGCAGAGGGAGGTTTGGTGGTAAATTTGGGTCTTGTCTGGAGATGAGGTTCACGTGCATGAGGGAGTGGGGACAGACCCAATATCTCGCAGAGCGTCGTCTCCCTATGACCGGCATATCCCCGGACCTTAGTAATGTTTTCTTTCCTCAGCCATCACCGGCAGTCCCATGAATGTTCAGAAGGGGCGCCGTCCTGAAGATTCACTCTCACTTGTTGTTCCGGTGGATTCTACCAGTCAGGAATTCCGGGACCACGCTGATACATTCAGGAGAGAGAGACTTACTCTGGTCAAGGTAACACTATGAATAGGGTGCAGTATGGGAGCATGATGGTCAGTGAGCACTGGGTTCAGTTCACTAAGCTGTGGGAGGTTTTACATACACTATATTACCAAAAGTATTGGGCCCCTCCCCCTCCAAATCATGTGACTCAGGTGTTCCGTGACATTTCCCGGCTACTAAATATTCCGCCGCGGTCGCCTGTTACTGGGATTGTAACAAAGTGGAAGCAACCGGGAACAACAGCAACTCAGCCAGGAAGTGGTCGGCCACGTCACATGACAGAGCGGGGTCAGCGCATGCTGAAGCGCACAGTGCGCAGAAGTCGCCAACTGTCTGCAGAGCCAATAGCTACAGACCTCCAAACTCCATGCGGCCGTCAGATTGGCGCAACAACAGTGCGTAGAGAGCTCCATGGAATGGGCTTCCATGGCCGGGCAGCTGCATCCAAGACGCACATCACCAAGTGCAATGCAAAGCGTGGGATGCCGCGGTGTAAAGCACGCCGCCACTGGACTCTAGAGAAGAGGAGGCGTGGTCTCTGGAGGGACCAATCACGCTTCTCTGTCTGGCAATCCAATGGGCGTGTCTGGGTTTGGCGGTT
>NW_017310198.1:22893-24818 GCF_000935625.1 Nanorana parkeri
CCGCACAGAGTCCTGACCTCAACCCCATAGAACACCTTTGGGATGAATTAGAGGCGGAGACTGCGAGCCCCTCCCCCAACATCAGTACCTGACCTCACAAATGGTCCAACATTCCCATAGACACACTCCTAAACCTTGTGGACTCCTCCCCAGAAGAGGCGGAGCTGTTATAGCGGCAAAGGGCGGAGCCAATACTGAACCCTACGGACTAAGACTGGGGGGGTCATTAAAGTTCATGGGCGGGTAAAGGCCGCCGTCCCAATACTTGTGGTAATATTGTGTATTGATATATTTATCAGGTAAATGTGTGAAATATTGTACAGCATTTGTGTTTTTTGTATTTTTACATCCAGCCAGTAGGAGAAGCTGTAATCTTTCACAATTTCTGTTTACTAAGCCACCTATAAAGTTTACAGAACCAAATAGCTCAAGCTGAATGATACTCGCATAACAAGTCAGAGCAGAGACTCCGTCTTATTGGCTGACTCAGTCTGGAGGCGTCAGTCAGAGAGAGGGAGAGTCAGGAACCGGGTCGGAACCCGGGGCCTCTGCTGTAGCTGGTGGTGGTTCTTCCTGCTGAGCCACCTTAGAACCTTGGAGAGCTCCTCGCCTGATCTCCTGTGTAATCCTCAGTTATACCTAATCAGATGCTGAACTCTGAACCCCTGGCTCCTCCCTTGAACTTCCTATTTAAGCCCCGCCTCTGCACTTCCTGTTTGCCAGATTATTGTGCTCCTGCTTCCCTCTGTGCTACAATCCGCTCATACTGCTACCTGTGTACCGACCTTTGGCTGCCGATTCACCGACTACTCTCATCATCTTCTGCTACATACCCGATACCTTTGGCTCCTGACCTCGGCTTGTTCGCTGACTACGCCTCTGCCTGCTCCTCCACTGCTACCCTCTGCTTGTGTACCGAACCTGGCCTGTTATACCGCGAATTGCCTGCTGCTTCAGCTACTGGACTCCGAGCCTGATCCCGGATCGTGACAGGGATCCTAAAAGCAGACAAATCCTGCCGTGCTCTCTCCTTAGATAATTGTGCCGCCCCAATGGGGCATAGAATATGTTATTACATTACTGTTAGATAGAAGTTTTATATAGAGTGTTTTCCCTATCCATTTCCCATGGCCATTCTATATTTAGTTCCTATGCTGCCATCTAGTGGCCTTTTGCGGTAATGTATATATTTTTCTATGTTATCTGATATCCCTGAGATCGATGACACAGTTCCTCTTTATGTATGCCCCACCCTTCTTCCTGAGTGCAGTACTTCCTGTGTCATGGCCACAGCTAACAGCCACATGTAATAAGGACACATGTACTCCTGCATAGTACCGTAGGAAAGGCATCATCTTTTGACCGCACAATACTGAAACCATTCATGTGCTGTTCCATTCATCTGCTGTAACCCTGATGTTAAGAATAAAGCACCTCTTTTGGATGAAACGGTATTGACGAGTTCAGCTATCTGACAAGGATTGTCCGCAGTGAGTATATCTGCTTATACAGGCCAGGCATAGAGGTCTCAGCAAGGGATATATCGCTATCACAACAATCGGAGTCAGAATAATAATCCATAGTGCTCTGGGAGTCCTTTGTCATGTATTGAATGTTGATGTAACACAGGAATTGTAAATAATCATAGGAAATAAAACCATCAGGATTATACATGTTATAAAATCATTTTCCAGATGGAGAAGATCGATAACGGATATCTGTCAGACATCTTCCAGTCCAAGAAGGGGGTAAAACCGTCCGATAAGAGAACCTGCCTGTTATACCAGCTGGTCCCCAGACAGTTCTCCGGGCTCGTCTGTGATGTCGGCTTTCAGAGGATTTTCAGCAATCCCAAAGGTGAGTGTCCGGGATCATTACATGGAGGGGGATCTGCTGTATACCCTAACCCAGGGGCGTCTGGAGAT
>NW_017310198.1:25441-28195 GCF_000935625.1 Nanorana parkeri
GGGAGGGGCTTCGGGGAAATATTTGGGGTCTAAACAGCCCCCTGATATTTCCCTTTTAAAATAGAAAAAGAGAATTGAGGACACAAAGTCCTCATAGACACAAAGTCCTCAATCTCTCTTTCTGCAGCCTCAGCTGTTTCAGAATGGGAGGAGCCTATGTACAGAGTGCTTCTCCCCATTGAGAAACTCATGAATAAACAGGAAGTGATGTAAATCACATCCTGTTCACTCATTACTGGGGACACATAGTACTACGTATCCCCAGTTATTTACAAACACCGGAGTCATCAGCTGATCGCTCCAGTGTTTGTCCTGCACAGAGGATCGGAACATATCACTGACATGTACCGATCCTCTGCCGCTCGGCAACGCACACGAGTGGGCTCAGCTTCTCCTCTGGATCCGCGATGCTCTACCGGGCAGAGGCAGCGGAGGATCCGACACGAAGCACTTCAGCCGCGGGGGGGCGGAGCCGCTGTCACAGAACTAAGGCCGAGCGTCTCTCTCTCTCTCTCCTCACCGCTCGGCATCTGTCCCTCCCCGTCCTCTGATCTGTCCCTCCCTCTCCTCTGATCTGTCCCTCCCTCTCCTCTGATCTGTCCCTCCCCGTCCTCTGATCTGTCCCTCCCCGTCCTCTGATCTGTCCCTCCCCGTCCTCTGATCTGTCCCTCCCTGTCCTCTGATCTGTCCCTCCCCGTCCTCTGATGATTGTCCTCTTCCCTGCAGATCCCAGGTTCGGTCAGGGCATTTACTTCACAGACACCCCTAGGAGGACTCTAGATTGCTTCCAGACCCCGGAGGAGCAAGGCGGCCTCCTCCATTTCTTCCAGGCGGAGGTTCTGAGTGACAGCTCTTCAGACGGTAGAGACGCACCAGTTCTGGTTCCTAAGAAGCCATCGCACCGATCCAAACCGGACGACATTTTGGATTTGTGTGAAAGTTTGGTAAATTCCACCTTATTCCCGTCCGTTTACGTCATACCCGACAGTTTCCGAGCCAATCCTCGGTGTCTGTTCACCTGCAGACGGCAAGGAGTATATTCTTCCCGTATCTAACGCAGTGAAACCAGCCCCGGGGGAGGGGAGACATCCCATAATATAGGTGCCCCCAACTACAACCCATGGGAGCCAGCTGCTCCCTATCAGTTCTCAGGAACACGCTTCATCCAAATCCCATTCCATGAGAACTCCAGATCCGGGTTTTCTGTACCTTGGGAAGGGGGGGGGGAGGGATATCGGAGCTTTTTCAGGGTGTTTTATATTATCTGCATATTTCCTAAGCTTACAACTCGTACCGCTGAGGGACTGATCCAATGATCCGTATTATCTGGTTCCGGTTGGCTTCTGGGATTATAGAGTTGAAAAGAAATGTTTGTAGAAATTTGTGAATAAAGATTGTTTTATTGCAAAAATATAATATAAAACCAGCTGCACTCCTTAGCGGAACGACGGAAGCCGCGCGACAGCAGGGGGGGTGCTTGTGGCGACCGCGGACGGCACCGCGTCTAGTACAAGAGTGTAAATGTCACCAGTCAGTTTATTGACACACCGCCTCAAGGGTACCACGTGCCTGCCACATGTGAAACCGCTGGGGATACGTGGGCTATGACGAGACTGGGTGGGAGGAGCCTGTTTTAAACATTTAATTTCATGTGCATTTAAGGTGACGGCGTGTTGTAAGACTGTGTCACCCTGAGCCTGATGGAGGGGAACCCTTGAGGCCCCCGAAAGCGCTGGTACTGAATGGCGATGTGCCAATAAACGGACTTTTGCTGAAATACTTTTGGTGTGACGGCGACAAAAAATGCCCGGAGTTACACTTTAAAGTCACGGAAAATACCCCAAAAAACAAATCGGCGTTTTATACAATTTGTGGAATTTTCTGTGAAGTAGATTTTGTTATTTTTCCTCCCGGTGGAAAGTCAGGAGACCGGCGCGGGGCGGCGTCAGAAACATTCATTTATAACATACGAGGATCTGTATGAAAGGGCCGGGGCGGCTGTCATCCCATGTGACCCCCGCGCAGCTCTCTGATTGGTCAGCTCCCCATCACAGGGCTCACACACCCTTACACAAGGACCTGGCACTAACCAGCTACACCCTCCGGGGGGCGCTACAGTCCGCAGGGAAAGGGATAAACATGACCACCGTCAGTCCCGGATTAGAACCTGGGAGGTCCATGGCGGCAGAATTACTCCGCGCTCTCCGCAATCTCACAACCGTCCACAATCAGCGTATGGATGATGCCCTCCCGCCGCTTGCCGCTGCTCACCGCCTTGATGCAGCAATCGTGATTCCCGATGCTGAAGTGCGTCTCCGTGCCGTCTTCCACAAACTCCCCCTGCAGACAGACCACAGACATTATAATGAGGGACACATCGCGATCTGCACACAACCTCCATGCTGCCGCTGGGGACCTGTATAGAGGGATCAGGACCTCCTTCCTCAGCGCTGTCACAGGAGGCTGGGCTCTCCTCTCGCACCGCTCACTCAGCCTCCTGGGACTGCGTGTCAGGACGGAGGGCGGGTACAAGCAGTCATGTGATCGCTGAGTGTTTGTACATAATTGGAGGATATGGGATGTTAACTGTATCCTCAATTATGAATAAATGGGAAGTGATCTACATCCCCTCCTACATCACTTCCTGTTCATTCATGATTGTGGTTATAGTAATCATACTCTGTCCTCATGTTATCAATGAACAGAAACACTAATTCCTGATCATTGATAACGGGGGACACAGAAAAAGAGATT
>NW_017310199.1:0-27360 GCF_000935625.1 Nanorana parkeri
TAGCGGGGATCAGGTCGTGGGTAGCATCCCTTTGGTGGTTGTAGGTACGTCCGGCACGGTCGCAGTAGCAGATCCAGGTACGACCAGCTTCCCTCCTGTCGTTACTCCGGCTCATTTTGTCCCGGCACACCTTAAAAAAGATATTTTGGAGGGGAAGGATGTCAACCTTGCATTGTTGTTGATAGCCGCTCATGACGTAGCGGACAACAAGTCTTACTCATGCGGGGAGGTGTCGGTTGTGTTAAAGGCGAGGGATCCCCGGTTGAATAGGAAACTGTCGATCCCGGAGTTTGTGCTGGCATTTGGCATTTTCCGTGATGTCATTTGTACAGTTAGCCCAAACAGGAGGGAGGAGCTGGATTCTTACCTACACACAGTAGTAGATCTGGGGTACAAGTACGGTGGTTTTGCTTTTTACGACTACCACCGGGCGGTTTCTGCCAAGGCGGCGGCCGCGTTATCTCAGTTCCAGTTCGTAACTAATTGGAGTCGAGTGGACACAGAGCTGTTTTGCAGACATTTTGCTGGGCTCAAGTCCCCCGTCTGCGCTTTGTGCCAGTCATCGGCTCATACGGCTAATTGGTATCCTGTCCACGGGATCTTTTTCTACAGTTTCCTCTGCGCAGGCGGTGCCCGGCCCTTCTGCAGCTTCCTCGGCCCAAGTTGACAAGTTTGGTAGGCCTATACAGAGTTTGGGCAAGTCACAAATTTGCAATAATTTTAACTACAAGACGTGCAATTATCCACACTGCAGGTTGCTTCACGTTTGCTCAATTTGTTTTCGGGCCCACCCCAGAGTCGCCTGTACCATCAGGTCTGGGCAGCCCCTCTGACTAGGCGTAGTCAATGTGGAGGCATTATCTGGTTACCTGCTGGGGCATCCAGATCCGAATCTGGCGTTGTTCCTGGCCGAGGGGTTTTCGGTTGGTTTTCACACGGGTTTTGTTACTTTACCTCAGTCATCGCATGAGTGTGGGAACTTGCAATCTGCCCTGGCTGATCCGGATAGGGTGGATGCACTGCTGGGTGTTGAGCTGGCAAAGGGTTTTCTTATTGGGCCATTTGTTGAACCACCTTTTGACATGTGGCGGGTCAGCCCTATTGGATTAGTGTGCGGGAAGTTCAGCAATAAACATAGATTGATTTACGATTTGTCCGCTCCTCATTCCATATATGTTCCTAGTCTGAATGCGTTGATTCCCTCTGAGGAGTTTTCGTTAAAGTATGCTTCAGTGGATCAAGCAATACAGCATATACTGCAGGTGGGTAAGAATGCATGGTTATCTAAGGCGGATATTTCTGATGCCTTCAAGCTCCTTCCGATCATGCAGTCATTGTGGCAGTGGCACGGTGTCAGGTGGAGGGGTTTGTATTATTTCGCCACCAAATTGACGTTTGGGTCCAAGAGTAGTCCTTGGCTGTTCGATACCTTCGCACAGGCCCTTCACTGGATTTCGGAACACCCTGTCCACTGCCAGAAGGTGCTGCATTATTTGGACGATTTCTTGCTTATCGAGTCCACGCTTACGGCTCCACGAGATTTAGGTTTGTTGTTACAAATTTTGGGGGTTCTCAAGGTACCGGTCGCTTCTAAGAAGGTGGAGGGTCCCGCAAAGGTCATCACATTCCTGGGCATTACGTTAGATACGGAGTCAATGCAGGCTAGCCTGCCTCTGGACAAACTCGAAAGGATCAGGGAGGTGTTGCATGGGCTGGTGGTGTCCCCGGAGTGTACGAGAAGACAGTTGCAATTGGTTTTGGGAATGTTGAACTTTGCAATGAGGATCATTCCGCAGGGGCGGTCCTTCATTTCCAGGTTGTTGGCATTGCTGCCGATGGCCGCCGATCTAGATGCCCTAATCCATGTGGATTCGGCAGGTCGGGCTGACTTGCTGATGTGGGATGAGTTTTCGCGGCGGTGGAATGGAATTTCCATGTTCATTCCGCAGGCCACGGCCTCGTCTCCACGGGTCATCTCGGACGCCGCGGCCTCAGTTGGCTTCGCGGCAATTTTTGGCACTCACTGGTTTTCCAGCACTTGGCCTGAGGAGGTGAAGTCTGTACCGGCCTTTTTTGAAACATCAGCATTATTTGAGATCTATCCCATAGTGGCGGCAGCTGTCACTTGGGGGCAGGATTGGGCAGGTCAGACGGTGACCTTCTTTAGCGATAATCAGGCGACAGTGGAAATCATCAATAAAGGCAGGTCCAAGTCCTTGTTGATTATGTCATTCCTACGCCGGTTGACATGGCTGGCGTTACATTACAGGTTTAACATTTCATGTTCATACATTTCTGGTAGTAGCAATGTGGCGGCTGATGCATTGTCGCGGTTTAATATGCACGTTTTCTTTCAACAGATGCCAGAAGCAGATGCCTGCTCAACAGTGGTGCCGTTGTTGCATCAGTTACTGCTGGACTAGATAGACATCGGCGCAACGCGACCAGGCTTGTTAATGACTCCCTTGCTAGTAATACTCGTAGGGCTTACACAGGGGCGTGGCAGCTTTTCAATAAATTTGTGAATAGATACAATGTGCTTGACCCGGGTAGTACCTCTAGCCTCCTAGCCTTCATAGCTTATTGTCATACGGACCTTAAGCTGGCCTATAGTACTATAAAGATGTATCTAGCCGGGGTGCAACACTTCTTAGCGGTAAGTCAACCGGACAGACCTTCCGTGTTTTCTTCGCAGCCTGTTAGAGCCATTCTGAAGGGTATCCAGAAATCCCGGGCGGCGGTGCCTAGTTCAAGGAAACCCATATCAAGTGACATGCTCAGGGCCTTGGTCGGGTTGTTAGACAAAGGGCCGTTCGGGTTGGTACCCAGCATGGTTTTGAAAGCGGCAATTTTCTTAGCATTTTACGGGTTCTTGAGGCCAGGTGAGTTCACAAGGGTAAACAGTAAGTCAAGTGTGGTCCTAAGGAAACATTTAGTAAGGGGTCCATTGGTCTATACTCTATCTTTGGCACGTACCAAAACTAACCAGGTGGGTACACCTTCTATTGTCACTTTTTTCCCTTCTGGCAACGCTTGGTGCCCCGTCAAGGCATTAGACCAGTTAAACTCCCAGTTGTCAACACGGCCAGACGACAGTCCGCTGTTGCCTTTCCCCCACGACCCGTTGACTGCCAGCGTTTTCATCCGGCATGTGCGGGTTCTTCTCGCCCAACTTGGGGAAAACACCAAGCATTATTCGGGGCACTCGTTCCGGATAGGTGCAGCGTCGGCCGCTTCCCGGCATGTGGTGCCAGCACACGTGATCAAGTGTTTGGGTAGGTGGAATTCAAATTGTTTCAGTAGATACATTCCAAGTCCTAGATCGGAGATGGCTGAGGCCTTCTGTAAACTTGCTTGTTAATTGGGATTAATAAAGGCTTTACTCTACTCGTCTGTTTTTGCCCCCTTAATTGGCACGCTGACCACAAAAATCATGGCACACATCAGGTTGGTATCGGTAGGGGTCATGAAGACTTCGGAAGCGTAAGTAACTCTGACCACAAACACCTTAAATCTCTGAAAGTACAATTGCATATGATGCAACTAGTAGATGTATGGAGGGTTCACCACCCACAAGAAAGGGACTATACGATATATTCATCAATACATGACACATACACACGGTTGGATTATATGTTTGTGGATCACTATCACCTTAAGATCGTAAAAGGATGTAAAAATACTCCCTGTTACCCTATCAGACCATGCACCGGTGATGATGACCTTGAGATACTCGGGGAGGATGCCCCCGACTGGCATGTGGAGACTAAATGAGTCTCTACTGCGGGACAAGAAGGTGGTGGAAGATATAACGAGAGATCTCATTAATTACTTTAATGAAAATACAAAGAAAGGTACATCACCGGACATGGTCTGGGAGGCACATAAGGCCACAATTAGAGGAGCTCTCATTTCCCATGGGGCACGTATAAAGAGGGGAAAAAAGGGCAGGATAACAGAACTCCTAACAAGGGTGGCCACATTAGAAAGGAACCATAAAAGATCCCGGACAGCCCAGACATTAGCAGAATTAATAAGAGCAAGGGTAGATCTTAAAGAGGAATTATCCTTTAAATATCAGAGATCCCTGAATTATCTCAACCAATATTCTTACGAATTGGGCGATAAACCTGGGAAACATCTGGCTAAATTACGGAAAGTCTGACAAAACTCCAATTTCGTGGATAAAATTAAAAATAAACAAGACGTTATGGTAAATGTGACGTCGGAGATATCTAACGTATTTAAAGATTATTATTCCAGTTTGTATAATGTGAGAACCGAAGCCACCACCCAAACTAAGGAACAACATATAGATCGTATACAAAACTATTTAACTACAACACCTCTTCCCTCTTTGTCCAAATTACATATGGATGTATTGGAATCTCCCATAAGTACGGAAGAAATACAACAGGTCATAACAGGCTTGGCCAATGGGAAAAGCCCAGGACCTGATGGCTATACGGCCTTATACTATAAAAAATTCCAACAGGTGCTTCTTCCTTACTTGAGCGAATATTTTAATTCATTCATGAATGGTTCTCTTCCAAATCCTTCAACATTACACGCATATATAGCTATGTTTCCTAAACCTGGTAAAGACCCAACCATTTGTAGTAGTTATAGGCCAATCTCCTTACTCAACACAGATATTAAAATCTATGCCAAAGTATTAGCAACTAGACTTAGTGAACTAGTGTCCCAGATAATAACTAATGATCAAACGGGATTTATACCTGGTAGGGAGGCTAGGAATAGTACACCGAGGGCGATTAATTTAATACATCAGGCCTCATTACTCTCAAATCCCATTTTGTTGCTATCTACCGACGCGGAGAAAGCGTTTGATAGAGTTGACTGGGACTATCTACGAGCTACTCTGCAAATAATGGGTTTGGGACCTAAATATATAATGGGGGTAATGGCTTTATACAATGACCCTACGGCACAAATTAAGGTAAACGGAACCCTGTCGGAAAAATGTACATTACAAAATGGTACGCGACAGGGTTGCCCTTTATCCCCCTTTTTGTTCGCTCTATCGTTGGAACCTTTTCTCACCTCGGTTAGACTCAATAGGAATATTGGGGGTATTAGTGTGGGTAATACAGAACATAAGCTGGCAGCTTATGCGGACGATATTTTATTCTTCATCTCACAACCTCAGATATCATTACCCTCACTGATACAAGAATTTGAGGTATTTGGCAGGGTATCCAACTTTAGAATTAACCTATCTAAATCGGAGATTTTGAATATATCCTCTAAGAGGCATATGGTAAATGCCCTGAAGGACACGATGCCTTTCAGGTGGCAGGAACATAAAATGCAATACCTTGGTATATCGTTAACATCCAGAATCTCGGATTTATTTTTGACTAATTATATGACCCTGTTAAATGCAATTCGTAAGGATCTTAACACATGGTCTAACCATCGCCCATGTGTCTCTTTAACCGGTCGCATAAATGTTATTAAGATGATGATTTTACCAAGGGTATTATATATACTACAAACAGTGCCGATTTCATTACCTACATTCTATTTACGAGCATTGAGAAAGGAAGTTGGTCGGTATATTTGGAAGCGTAATTCTGCGAGGATCTCTTATAGAGTCCTCATTAGAACCAGAAACCAGGGAGGTTTGGCTTTACCAGATTTCGGGAAGTACTATCAGGCTGTAGCAATTAATAGAATGTTGGACTTGCATTATCATAGGGAAACCAAAAGGTGGGTAGAACTGGAGAATGTGCTTGCTGGTCAAATAGTATCAAATATTTGTTGGATCCCCCCAGATTATTGGAAATTACACTCTCACGCTTCGCCACTCACTAACCACACGTTAAAAACTTGGACTTTGATATACTCCCGGCTCATAGGGCAATATAATTCCCCTATAATGCCAGTGACAGATCACTTATATTTTTCACCAGGAATGCACAACACGAGCTTCCTTACATGGACGAATCAAGCAGTTTTAAAACTTAAGCACGTATGTGATGGACATAGATTGTACTCAATAGCAGAACTTCGAGCACAATAGGGGACTTATCCCTTTGACACATGGAGGCATAGACAATTATCACATTTCATATTATCACTACCAAAACCCTTACGCACACTACCTGAACTTACACCAATAGAAAAACTATTTGATTTGATTGAACCACCGCGACGTGGTATTTCCCAAATATATAAGATCCTATTGAACCAGCAACCAAATTTAGCTCCGCGATATATGACGCAGTGGGGGCAGGAACTTGAAATTACTTGGACGGAATCACAAAAACAAAAAATTATACATCGCAATACTTTCTCGTCCATCAGTACTTTGGTGACTGATACAATGTACCGTTTTCTAGCTCGATTGTACTATACACCTGAAAGAATGCATACAATGTATCCATACAGGTCGGAATTATGTTGGAGGAATTGTGGTATTACAGGAACCTATGTTCATATTTGGTGGTCCTGTCCCAAACTCCAGCCCTTTTGGTCCCGGGTAGTAGAATTGATTGAAGAAATCACAACAATTGTATTACCCTTGGAACCAATGGTTTGTCTTTTCAATCTTATGGACTTACCAAGTGCAACTTATAAAAGATCATTAGTGCGTCCCCTACTTAAAGCAGCTAAAATGCTGATTCCATTGTACTGGAACAAAAGTTCTATTCCATCTATGGTGTGGTTTTGAAGAATAGAATATTACCGTTTGATGGAAGAGATGACATCAATACGGAGAGACACGTATACACAATTTGAAAGTACCTGGCAACAATGGATTGAGTTTTAAAAATCCACGATATAGCTAGAGGACATAGGATAGAGGGGTGGTATAGGATAGAATAGAAGGATTAGGGGCTGGGATAATACATAGGGCTGTTTTTGTTATGCTCAGGAATTAGATTATGGTGAAGGAACTCTGAAGGGTTGCCGGAATCTCCCTTACATGAAAGTGTATGTACATTTTGCCTTCCCCTTTTCCCCCCCCCCCCCCTTTTTTTTTTCCTCCCCCCTTTCTCCCCTTTATTTTTTGTATGTTTGAATTTATTATATTTGGTTTGTAATTATGAAGATGGTTGTAAACACGTAATACATGGATTGTTAAAAATGTGTTTATGGTTTTGTAAAAATAAAGATTAAATATAAAAAAAAGGCCCATTATTTATTACACACATAAAAGAATGAGAGGCTCCGTGATCTTTTATCATAAGTGTGCTGAAGCTTGACTGCTAATCGTTTTATTTGTGAATTAGTCCAGCTTTTACCTCAAGGGATCTCCCTCTGAACATAACTCAAGCCCTGATAAAGGGGGGTGGTGTGAACCCCTGAAACACATTGGCTTTTTGATGCTGTTTTATTTCTAGAAATAAATACTTTTGACTCCTCTATATCTAGTGACTCCCCTGTTCTTGGCTCCATACTATTATTTATTACAGGCACTTTTATAGCAGTTAATGTACACAGCACATTACACCAGGGCTGTCTCTAGCCTTTTTGCCACCTTAGGCGGCAAGGGGAGAGGGTTTGGCGGGTGTTGCTAGATGGTGCACAATCGGGGGACAGAGACGAAGTAGTGTTGCTGGTGGAGAGGGACGCCACTAAGACCCGGGCAGGGAGAGGTGTAAGGGTTCTCCCTGCCCAGCTCTTAGCAACCTGGGAAGCTCTGGCCTGTGTCCTGCTGAGCTCCTGGAAACCAGTGGCATTACTGGTTGGCAGGAGCACTGCGGG
Source organism: Nanorana parkeri (assembly GCF_000935625.1). NCBI lineage: Eukaryota > Metazoa > Chordata > Amphibia > Anura > Dicroglossidae > Nanorana > Nanorana parkeri. Next base: position 7,735 of record NW_017310199.1, read on the forward strand.
ACACTCAGGGCCGGATTTACTCACTGCTGCCACAAGGCCAGGTTCTGCAATGCGCCCCCCCCCTTCAAGCCAACCACCCTGCCGCTGCCACCCCCCATCAATGGAGAATGGCAACCAGATGGCAGGGTTAGTTTTAATTTGTTTTTATTGGTTCTTTATTTATTTTTTACTTTTTATCACTTTTTTATGTTTATTTATTTTTTAAACTTTTTTACATTTGTATTTATCACATTGTTTACTTTTTTTATTTTTAATAATTTTTTAAATCTTATTATTGTTTATTTTTATAATTATTTTCTTATTTTTTGATAATTTGTTTCTTATTATTTCTTACTTTTTAATCACCTTTTAATTTTTTTATTGCAGAGATCCCTTATAAACGTACAATCGGCTTCCCCGCTGTACATTTAGCCCTGCTTGTGCAAAGCAGGACTAAATGTAGAAAGCGCAACTTACCACCCGGCGCCTGGAACTACATGTTCCGGGTGTTGGTGGATTTTACACTGTTGCCGCCCCGGGGCCAGGCCTTGTGGGGATAATAAACATAATAATGATAATAATAAAAAACATAATAATAATAATGGCTTTAGATATACGTTAAAGCTGAGCTCCAGACACATATAAACAACATGCATTAATGTAGTTCTGCATTCATTAATACATTATTAAAGGGTATCTAGGGTCAAAAACTAAAAATAAATCTGTGTTACTACATTGAATTTGGATAAGTTCTCTCCCACTCCTAATAGCCAAATCCATCTAGAAGTTTGTAAACTTACTTATTGAAGATGCCCATAGGATGGATTCCTCAATCCACTGACACCATTTCACTCAGCCCTGGGAATGTGCACTTCCTTGTGTCACCACCCTCACAGAGCCTCCTGTCTGAACTACAACTCAATGTCTGAACAATGTAACATTATCATTGCCTCCTGGAAGCAATGCATGATGGGATATGTAGTCGTGTGAAATTGAGATTGTGCTTCCTGGTGTCACCACTCTCAACTCAAATTGTGAACAATGTAACATCATCATTGCTTGCTGGAAGCAATGCATGATGGGATATGTAGTCTTGAGAAATGGAGATTGCATCACATCAAGCAGCAGGGAAGGAGAGGCAAAGCACGCTGGGAATCCAGGAAGTTGTTGCAAGTGATGGGCAGACGGAAGGCAGCGCTCACTACATAAAAGGGATTTTTCATGTAAGCTTTGATTGTATTATCAGATACAACTCCAGTATGTATTCCTATTACAATGCTGATGTTATAACAGGAGAGGATATGCTGGGACTTTACAACTTCTTAAAAAGTTTTTTTTTAATCTGTAACTAGTGTAAGTACAGGTATTTTTTGACTTGGCAGAGGGAGGGGCAGCACATGAAGTCAGTCAGATATTGTAAATGCAAATGTCTTGACAAGGAACATAGGAGGAGAGAGCAGAGTGAGCAGTGTGCTGCTGCTCAAGGCACACCACTGTATTCACTAGCGGAACTACCAGGGTCGCTGCGGTCGCATTTGCGACCAGGCCCTGGCGTTCCGCCACTTGGGAGGGGGGGGGCCCTGGAAACGAAGAAGAGGGCCCGGCCCCCGACACTGACGTTTCCTTCTGTCAGGGCCGATGTGTGGAGCCGATCAGGTCCTCTGCAGATGAATCTTGATGCTCACAGGCAGTTGAGCGATGTGTGCTGTGCACTGCACTGTGAGCTCGGCAGCATGTCCCGGGTCACATCGGTCCAGCTGGCCCCTACTTCCCTAGCCTCAGTGCTCTGTAAAATCGATGACATGGCCGAGAGGGAGAAGGGCAGCCAGATTTTTCAACAGGAAGCTGGTCCGGGCTGAGCCTGAGGTGTGTGTCTAGGGCTGGCTGGAGAGCTAGGTGCTGCTGGTCCAGGGCCAGAGTGCTGAAAGATGATTGGCTCAGAAGATCATTGAGACCCCCCAGGGGCTTCATCATCACAGCATTGGTTGAGTCAGTGGGGGGCTTCATCACAACAGTGTGGGAGTCTTGGAAGGGGCTGCATCACACCATTAGGGAAGCTATGAGGTGAAGCCAGGCTGGAGAAATAAAAAGGTAGTTTTAGGTATTGTTTTTTAAACACTTAAATGATAATAATTTCCCCCCCCCCACCAGCAATAATACATTATTATTGCTGGTGGGAAGAGGGGTTATGATTGCTGCCTGGGGCTTATTTTTTAATGACTCCTGAAAATTGATATTATTTTCCACCCAGGCAGCAATAACATTTAGCCCCTCCCCCAAATATTAATAATCTCCACCCAAGTCAGCAATAATAAATGATTATGACTGTATGCCTCTGACTACATTCCTAATTCTAAGTCATGTGCATGATTGTATTGTGTGACTAAACTATGTAAATCTCAGGACTGGATGCACACAAATACTAATCCTTTGGACAGGTTACACAGCTCCCATATACAGTATGCATTCTATCTGAGTATTTATGTGTGATGGCTGTAGTTCCACTTTAATCTGTGCACAGGTGTACAGTGACAATATAATCCACACTCTTTTAATTCGGAACCTTTAGCTAAAGATTGTGTGCGGCTCCACTGCTGAGAACATTTGAGGAAGTTTCTGCTATGGCACGTGAAGACAGAACTGACGGTCATTCCATCCTAATGTTTCCACTGTTACAGCTGAACCTATGCTCTGGAAACCAGATGCACAATATATTCGTTAAGCAGAGCGAAGCGGGCAAATTCAGCTTGGCAGGAGCTGTGGGTGCCATTCCGCCAATTAGCATTATAGTATGATAGATACCAATTTTATTATATGGATATAAAGTTTTTAAAGCTGTATTATTGGCATATTTGATTATTAAAGTTTAATGTTTTATTCTGTGTTTTGTACACTACAACCTTCACTATGATTAACTATTAGGAATTTATGGCATATTCATTCAACTCCGCATGAATCATCTCCCGGAAGCTTATCTTATTGAGATGCTCCCTTTCAGAACAAAAAGACTTTATATTTTAAGCAAACGACATTGATGGGAGATTTCGTTTCCTCTATACCCACTCTGACATTATTTGTAATATAGCACACCTGTCATTGTATAGGATGTGCATATGGAAGTTAATTGATGTGGGTTTTGATTGATCGTGTTATATAAAGTCGGATGGGAGGGAGAGGTAATTATCCTTTTTGATGAAGTCCAGACGAGACGAAACGCGTCAAGGGATTCCTCTCCTACTATCCGGTGATTCTACTAGGTTGAGTGTCCTTTACACTTAAATGTTTTGAACCATCTAATATCCTGTAAGTGTGAACCTTCTTGCGTTCAATAAATTTGTTTAACAACTACACTTAGGATTCTTTTTCTCCTTTTCTTCCCTCTATATTATACTGTCTGATCCCGCTATCTATTTCACCTGGTGGGCTGGCTCAGCCGCCACTACAGCGGCGAATGACTGGTTAACTGTGGAGGAGAAGCAGCCATCAACTTACTGCAGCAGCTCCGTGCCGGAGCATAGAAACATTCAGACTGCAGCCTCACTACTGTTACTATTTTTGCTTTCCTGAATCCAACTAACATTTCCAATAACAGAGAAGTAGACTACAGATGAGACTCTGTTTGTAATCCATATACATTTTTTCTTTTTATGCCTCTCGTTTAGAATGGTTATGGTTTGAGTGGCTCCGCTCCACTGACATCGATTTGTTGTTTTCCATTATCATTTATCGTTTTATCATTTATCGTTTTATCATTTATCGTTTTATCATTTATCGTTTTATCGAAAAACATTTTTATATTTTTTTTCCTTTTGAGTTAAGGATTTATTCATCTTTCATCTTGAGTGGCTCCGCTCCACTACCGCAGATTGCTTGTATATGATTACATCTTTCAAATATGATGGACAACTTGTAGTTCCGCTCTAGATCACCATCTCACTGTTTTATTGTCTGGCACAATAATTCTTAGGTAGACTTCACTTAGACGGCAGTCCACAATCCCCTTTTTTTTTTGCACCAATTTCACTGTGCGCCTTTGGGTTTACAGTTTGCACTAGACACGGTTATTTAGCACTTTTTGACACTTTGCTAGTCACTTTCGTTTAAAAGCCATCACTCAGTTTTTCACATACTTTAATTATTAGCATTTATGATCACATATCCACATTCAGTATATACACATTAGTTTTCATACAGATTGTGTTCATTTAATTTCATTATCACCTTTCACCACATCGATTTATATAAATATTGTTTCGATGATATATCACCGACTAACCAAATAGATTTTGAACCGAGCGCAACACACAAGCCTTCCATTTTGCCATTCCGCCATCGCCTGCTAGATGGCGCTGTGGAATGCCAGATGGAGAGAGCCGCCGGGGGAAGGTTTGTGTATTGGACATTAATACTTTCGCTGGTTACAGTATGATGATTTATTTAATAAATGGACCTTTTTTTGCAAAATCTAATTACAAATATATGTGGGAAAGGTATTCAGTGTTTAGTGTAAATATTTAATGACAAATCGCAAAAAAAATCAAAACAACAAATTGTTTTGCAAATATGGTGTGCGTGTGCTGCGGAGGCTAATAGTGCTGTCTACGGAATGAAGAGCTTTTGTTGTGTGTTTACCAGGAATGCTGCTTGTTTCCGTATGAGAATTCAGCTTTTATTGCATTCACCATCATCCTGTGAAAGACATAGGGAGGCTGATTATTATGGGTAGCTAGCCTCCCTTACATACATGATTTGGGGCATTGCTCCCGAATTCTATAAGCAATGTCTCTAGATCTGTCAGAACTATTGGGCCAAAAGGAATCAATTTCACAGGCCTAAACATGTAATTCTACAGATGTGTCTCTGGGCATATTAGTAGCCATTTTGTCTATGTGCTAAGAGGTGAAAATAAGGAGATCGGAATTTTTAACATAAATAGTCTCAGATCGTAAATTGTGGGGTCTCAGACGCATATCAGTTTAGATGGTGCCAGTCTGTGTAGGGCTTGGTCGTTTAAATTCTTTACCTCCCTATGAGAGATTAGAATTTCTAAAGAGTTTTTTTTTCTTTTCTTCTCTTTCTTTAATGAATAGACAAAGGGGGTTATTTTAAAGTTCCTTATGAAACATTAATATTCATTGTGGTGATAATATTAGTAACAATGTTATGATAATAATATTATATCATATGTAGCATCTATCTGCCTACTTAATTGACTGATTTTTAAGTAGAATTTTATACGTGTACTTTTATATATCCAACTATATTCATTATATATTGGTTGAGTGTACCCATTGAAATATATTCATGTGTATTACTAATAATGGGGTTTTTATATTTAAGTGCAAAGAATTAGGTGGTACATTCTAATGTATATTCTTTTCTTATAAGGTATGAAAAACCTCGGTCTTAAAACTTCTACCTCACTTTTAAGGAATTGAGAAAGAATGTTAATTGCTTAAGTTAGACTGTTTTTCCAAGCCGTAAATTGCAGGACCAGACCGATAGTTTGGCATGGTAGGATTAAGTATTGCCAAAAGTTTATATTTATGGGTCTTGTCCAGGGTCTTCGGTCTAAGGTCATATCACTGCCTTATCTTCAATAATTAGTAAAATTAAATTAAATGCTCCCAATTTTTACATAGAACAATAGCGCCCCCTGATGGTGATTGTGAGGGAAAGTCTATAACCATATGGGGCATTTGACGTCATGTTACACGTCAGTAATCACGTGTTAGATCAAACCAAGCCCACTCCGCAGGGGTATATAGATCAGGAGCACAAGTGAAGAGGGAGAGTAAAATTCAATCAAGAGAGAGAATCGAACATCAAGGCAGTAAGCAAATACATTCCAGAGGGTATAGGTCAGAAGCTGAGGACGGCTGTCCTAGGAAACTGAATTAAAGAGAACCTGACTATTCCTGGTGGCCGAGCATTGACTGCTGACTTCTTCCAAAACAACTAAATTTATATTGCTGGTAAAGTATACTTTATATCTGTATATTAGGCAATTCATCAGCCACATATATATATATTCGGGTAAACCATTAAGTTCTTGTAGAATGTTGCCAGAATTTCTTTATGTAATATGTGAATTGACGGAACAATTAAAAAAAGCAAAATATGAAACCAGGCGAAGGGCTAATAATGTTAAAAAGTTACAAGAAGCCCTGCGTCAGATTAAAATTGAATCTGAAAAGGTTTCTAATGAGATGACACAATTGTCTGCCCAAATGTCGGGTTACACTGACAGAGATACTCAGAATGGAGAATTGATTAGTAATCTTAAAAGAGAACTAAATAAAATCTCTATAGAATCATCAGAACATGAAAGGCTAAAACTGGCGTTGGAAATAGAATATGAAAAGTTGTCTACTGCCAATAGGAAACTACAGGAGAAGTTGGATGGCCAGAGTCTTGCATATTCGCAGTCTGTGCAGGAAAGACAGGCCAGCAGCGAACAGGTTAAACATTCTGGTTGGGAGGGGGTAAATGTCACTGAATCTGTTTGCTCACACCCAGACTTTTGGCCTGTTGAACCTAACATGGCTAGAAGAACCATAAAAGAGAGGTTTTCAGGTGATGAAAGTGATCTCAGTGTCCCCTCAGAGGAAGAAGAACATTGCTTTACTAAGGAACATTCTCTTCCTAAATTAAAAATCATCTCACCTCATAGGCACTCCAAAAGTAAGCCCCATAGGAGTGTCTATCAGCCAGTGTTGGATACAACAAAAGTAATCAAGTTTTTAAAAGAAACTGTGGGTCTGTTCACTAAGAAAGGATCGTCTTCTATAATTAATCATTTAGAAACTTATGAGGAGGCGATGATGACCCTAAACTTAAGAAGTGACAAACAGAAAATGTAATTCATTTCATGGGTGTTCGAGCCAAAGCATAGGTACTTCTTTACCTCCCTACGGGATATGGGTATAAATACCTGGTCGGAGGTCATGTCAGAAGTGAAGACAGAATTTGGTCCCTATCGGTCAGCTACTGCTGCCAGGAGAGCCATTTTTACTTTGAAATGTCGGCCGCATCAGAGTCCCCGGGAATTTTTGTCAGTTCTCAAGAATGCCTATAGCCTGGCTGAGAAAGATCCCAATTTTGAGAGCCATGAATTCATCCAACTGTTTTATGATGCGTTGACAAATGAAATAAAAATTAGTCTTGCCCGGGATTACCATCCCAGGAAAACTCTGGATTGGCTACTGACCGAGAGTACCACCCTTTACGCTGTTTTACAAAATAGCGATGAATCCCAGGATAGGAGATTTAGGAAGCCAGCTGACGAGATAGACGAGACTCATATTAAAAGGGATCAGGGACAGTTTGAAGCCCCAAAAAGGAGTTATGCTGAAGTGGTTAAGAACTCCAGTACTCCTAAATTGAACATGGCCAAACCCAATCCAGATAATAAGGTACCAAGTGTTGATGGAGACCCCGGTGAAAAGCATCATTATGTAAAAAGGCAGTTCATTCCTTTCAGGAGATATCAGAGAGGTTATTTCAGGAAGTTCCAGCATGGCCCAGACAAATCCCAAAATGGTTCTGAATCAGAGGTTCTGGTAAATCACAAGCTTCTAATTCCAAAAACCCACCTCCCAAGGGTCATTGGAAAAATAGAAGCAATTTATATGATCGAATGGACCAAATGCAGAACCAATTTGGGGCTTTGGCAGAACAGCTGGAGAAGATATCCAATGTCCTCTCTGAAAAATCCAAAAATCCTTTTTTAGGGGAGGTTACTCCGAGCGAAAGCCCTCCACAATAACAAATGGTGATAAGCAGGTTAAAGTGTCCAATTATGCAAATACCAATGATGTACCCAAATGCGAAAGTGAGCCAGGCAGCCCAAGTGTGTTTGCCTGAAAGGAATTTAACCCTTCCAATGCCAAATGGCAAGGAGGTGGGGAGACATGCTCGTGATTTTATCTTGCAGCCCACCGAGTCTTCAGCCGTGCAAAGCCTGGCAGGCATTCTTGCCTCTGAAGAAAAGGAAGGGGGGTCACGGGTCAACACACACAGAGAGCAAATGAGCAGCTTCACTTGTCATCCAAAGTATCTCTGTACCTTACATGAGATAGAACACAGGTATTTCATTGATGTAGAAGTGCATAAGAATTTACCAAAAATTATAGCTTTATTGGACACGGGTAGCCAAGTCACCATTTTATCTCAGAAGTATTTCCAACAAATCCAGGATTTATCTTCTGAGAAGTACAAGCTGAAACATTTTAAAGCTAACCTCGTGAGTGTTTCAGGAACTGCCCTTCAGGTCATAGGAAAAGCCTGGCTGAACTTCAACTTGGGGAATAAAATAATTTGCTACCCCGCACTTATAGTCGATTTGCCCTATGATCGTTTAATTATTGGCATAGATCTCCTTAAGAGATTAAACCCTATTGCTGATTTTATCAATAAGGTTATCTGGTCCCAAGTGAGAATGCCCATTAACTATGAGCATTCCCAATCCTATCACGGTCGGCGTAACTGCCACGTGATTGAGGAAAGGCCGGACTCTATTGAGATCCATTTCAGGAATAGCCAAGTTCCAGATGTCTCCTTCTTACAAGCAACACCGACCTCCACCGTAGGTGGGCAGGAGGATAACACCATATGTGTGTCCCTTGAAAGAGTTAGAGATGTTTGCTTGGAAGGTGATGTTCTCACCATTCACCTACACCCAGAAAATACTGAATCTACTGGGTTCAGTGATCATGCGCAATTCCTAGCAGGGATTGAAAAGGTGAATGATGATGTGTTCTTCCCCTTACAGGTTAATGACCTGGGAAGATTTAAAAGGGCTAAACTGGATTTACACCAGGAGAATAGTTACATTAGTAGGGACCTACTAAAACGAATGGCTAATCCTAAAGTAATTAGGTATCCAAACCCTCAGGATAACTGGGTCCATGATCTGGATGATGACTCTAACAGTCATAATGTAATTGCTAAATGTATGTTATCCATTTCTATTGGGGGTAAATCAGCCACTCATTTATTCCTGGTACTCAATGAGCCACGGTGTCAAATTTACATTGGCAACGATATATTACATCGATTTGCTATACATGTGGATTTGGTGAATTCCACGTTGTGGACTCGATTAAAAGGTAATCCATGTAATTTCATTAGTGAACATGAAGCCCTGAAATCATCACAGATACTGCCATATGCAGTCAGTGTATTAGTACCACAGAATGTCATCATCCCTCCGGGTACTAATAATTTCTTGTTACCCATACAGGTATCAAAAGGCCAAAAATTAAGGAATCCTGATGCATTAATATGCCTCTCAGAAAGGATGCAACAATTAGGGATTTCAGTTAATCCTATACTCCTGGTTAACATACGGCCATTGGAAACCCAAATCATTGTTAATAACAGTACGCCAAATGAAGTCCAATTGTCTAAGGACACCGTTATTGGTTTGGCATTAGACTCAGATTATTATACTTTTGGGTTTCAAAATGTAATTATTGGCCTAATACCTGAATCATATCTCACCGAGGAACAAATGGTTGAACAGACATTTTATTCTTCTCCTGAAGGATTGTTCACCATTAACTCAGTTTATCCTTTTAGTTCTGACGAAGGTACCTGCAAGGTAGAGGAATCCTCCCTCACATTTGATCATACACTTAATGAGCAGGAAGCCGAGGAATATCGTGAGTGTACCGAAAAGGCTAGTAAGTCAAATCATGACCTCACTGACAGGCTTGAGGAAGCCTACGAAATAGGTCAACCTGAAGCTTTTCCAGGATTTCTGGAAATGGTCCAGCAGCAAATATCTTTAGCCGATGGATGTTCTAGTGACCTAGAGCGCCAACAATTGAGAGAAATCCTACTGGAGTTCAAGGATATCTTTGCTAAAGATTCCTATGATTGTGGTCTAACAGACATACACATCGCGAGAATTCAGACTGATCCAAAGGCACCTCCTGTTTATATCGAGCAATATCGTCTTCCACTAGCATGTTACGATTCGCTAGCGGAAATTATAAGGAATCTCAAGGAAAGAGGCGTTATAAGATCGGTGCACAGTTCTTATAATAATCCTATTCTTGGAATCCTTAAACCGAATGGTCAATGGCGTTTATGTGCTGATCTCAGACAGCTCAATAAACGAGTATATATGTCCGGCTGGCCCGTGCCATATATCGACCAATGCTTGGTACAAATGCAAGGCGCCAGGATCTTTACCACATTGGATTGTGCTCAAGGGTATTGGACCATCAAGGTAAGTCCTGAAGACCAATATAAATTGGCATTTACATTTGGTAAGGAGCAGTACACCTGGACCAGAATGCCGTTTGGTTACATAAACTCAGGTCATGAATTTGCTGTGTTTTTGCACAAGGCTATGCCTGATGCAACTGAAAGAGGAAATTTAACATACGTGGATGATATTTTGTTGAAAAGTACTTCGTTTGAAAAACATGTACAAGAGATTAGGCATGTGCTTAATCAGTTGAGAGAGGCAGGCGTTAAAATCTCTTTACAGAAAGCCCAATGGTGTCGTACCAAAGTCAACTTCCTGGGACATGAGGTTACGTCTGAAGGCCTCAATCCCCAAAAGAAGAAAGTGGAAGCTGTGATGAAGTCTAAGACACCCACCAATGTCAGTGAACTGAGGTCATTTTTGGGTATGATGAATTATTCACGTAAGTTTATTGATAATTATGCGGAAATTAGTAAACCATTGTTGACATTGTTAAAGAAGGACGTGCCATGGATGTGGGGTGAGGATCAGGAACAAGCCATGAATGAGCTTAAAAGAAAACTAACCCAAGCCCCATGCCTAACCTATCCAGAGGGGGGTAAACCCTTTTATCTGGAGACTGGTTTTACTAACCTCAGTATCAGTGCGGTACTGTGTCAAAAACAAGACAAATTAAACAAAGTTATTGCTTATGCAAGTAAATCCCTGTCACCTGTAGAGGTAAAATTTAACGACTGTGATAAAGCTTTATTAGCCACAGTCTGGGCCCTTCAAAACTTTAGAAGTTACATTCAGGGTGAGAAAATCATCATTGAAACGGCCCACCAACCTCTACAGTATCTGCAAAGTGACAAAATCAGGGATGGTAATTTGTCCAACAGCAGAATAACTACTTGGACGTTATCCTTACAAGGATGGCCATTGGAAGTCCGGTATAAACAAAATAAAAAGAGTCCAGTCGCTCAAGGACTTGCCGAAATTCATGATTGTGGAGCTCCTTCTCCTACAGAAGAGCTATTAGATGATTTCTTAGAGGAACAAATCTCTTCCCCTTACAAAGCATATGATGGGGAGTACTGTCCTCTACTTCCCTCTGTATACATTGATGGTTGTGCTTATCACACCACCGTAGGGGATGAGAGAAAACTAGTGGCTGGTATTGGAATCACTTGGACAAGTGAATTCCCAGATGTATCAGTAGGATACAGTATTGGCGCAAAAAGTAGCCAAGTGGCAGAATTAGCAGCTGTGTACAAGACTGTTCAAATTGCTCTAGAGCATAATATTAACGAATTTATTATAGTCACAGATTCCAGTTATGTACGGAACAGTTTTGTCGAGTATCTGCCTACTTGGAAAAGGAATAAAATGTTACGGTCCAATAATAAACCCGTGAAACATGCCATGTTGTTTGGGGCCATAGATGAGTTAGTCAAAAGTAATGATCTAATCATTTATTGGAAGAAGACTAAAGGTCATTCTAAAACCCAGAACATGGACAAGGAAGGTAATGATCTAGCTGACAAGCTTACCAAACAAGGTGCCATAAATGGAGAAAGTGTGGACATAGATCATTTACTAGGAATGGTACCCATTGAAGCTGTCACTAGACACCAAGCTAAGGTACAGAATACAAATAATGTGGCTCAATGGAGTCAAGAGTCTACAAGTGAGGATCTACTTAAAAGCCAGAAGGAAGATCCTATACTTGGGATTTTCTATAAACTTATCGAAGATCCTAGTAGCAATCCCATATCGGAGGAGGATTATGCCCAAAAAGAAGACCTCTGATTACTCATGAAAACCAAATCTCAATTTAGTATTCGAGATGGTTTATTAAGGAGAACTTCTAAAAATGGGATTCAACAGTGGGTAGTTCCCACTACATTTAGAGGCCTAATGTTACAACATGCCCATGATCCCCCATACAGCAGGTCACCGTGGTGAGAAGATTACTTACGAATTGCTACGTGACTATGCTTATTGGCCTCACATGTTGAAAGATGTCCAAACCTACTGTCAAGGTTGTCTAGTTTGTGCTCAGTTCCAACCTCAAGGTCCTACACATCGTGCCCCACTTCAGAGAAAGGGTTTCTCACTGCCATGGTCCGATATACAAGTTGATTTTATAGGTCCTGTCACAAGGTCCTCCAGAGGAAACAAATACATGTTAACGGTTACTTGTGTTTTTACCAAGTGGGTAGAGTGTTTGCCGGCTCATAATAACACAGCGGAAACATGCGCCACTTTGCTTATTAACCATGTATTTTCCAGATATGGACTGCCCTTAAGAATTGATACCGATCGAGGATCCCATTTCCTAAGTGAGGTAATGTCTAGGATGTGGAAGATCTTGGGTGTAAAACGGAAATTACACATTGCTTATCGTCCAGCATCAAGTGGGTCAGTAGAGCGCTATAACCAGTCAATTGTAAACATCCTTAAGAAATTCGTTAAGGAATCAGGTAAGGACTGGGATGTGAAGTTGCCTTTAGTGCTCATGGCTATCAGGGCCACTCCAAGTGCTGCTACCAAGATGTCACCCTTTGAGCTGATGACAGGTAGGAAAATGGTACTTCCACAACATCTGTTGTATCGCACATCGGATCATAATCTGATCAATGCAGCCACGACACATCAGTATGTGGAGAACCTTCGTCAACATCTTCAACATGCTTTTGCTTTCGCTCAGAAGAATCTCGAGAAGGCAGCCATAAGTAATAAAACGTATTATGATCTCAAAACCACCAAGAAGGAGTATGAGATCGGTGACAAGGTGTATCTGTACAACTTTGCTCGGGACCGAGTAAAAGAAAAGAAGTTTCTTCCGTCCTGGAAGGGTCCTTACGCCATCATCGACAAAATCTCACCGGTGGTTTACAAAATAAAAATTGTTAAGAACGATGGTTTTACAGAAAAATGGGTTCATATCAATCAATTGCGTGCTTGTCATCCTAGGTCTCAGTTACGAATACTGGATGGTGATGCCGAAGAAGAGACTTAAATAGTATCTCAAGTGAATGTGATGATTGAATTGACATTGTGATATTTTCTCTCAGCTTACAGATCTTCATAGCTTAAGCTTCTCCGCATTTATTGGTCTTGCTAACCGTAGCAGCATACCATGATACTGGAGATTGTTCATTAATGTTTAGCTAACTGAAGGATAATGAACCAGTCGCTATCTTATATATATATATAGCGTAGCTAGAGAATGAAAATATCAACTGAAGAGAATATGTATTCATATTATTTGTTTTTCTTAAATAGAAAATGATTGACAGTCCCGACCAGGTCGTTGTCTCGCAAAGACGATGATGACTACCAAAGACGCGGAGATCGTTTGGATGATCTGATCCTTGATGTCCAGTTCAAAACGGAACCCGTGTATCAAACAAGGTCCCTCAACTGGAAGCCGTGCTGCAGGATGATCCAGGATTCCTACTGACGGAAGAACATTTCCTAGGAGATCCTTGCGAGTGCGGATCCAAAGATATCCAGCGAAAGAAAATTCTACATCCCTTTTTCAACTGGGAAAGGCATGGATGTTATGTTGTCCATGTGAAGACAAAGTTTTATTGCCGGAGACCACTGATGAGTCCAATGATGTTCTGAAATGAACGATCAGTTTCATCAAGTGTCCTAACTGCAAGCTTTGCTTTGATGGTGTTTGCCACACCTACTTTGGCTATTCCAGTCCTGTTCATAAAGACCTTATGAGCCAAGGGGGGAACTTCGACGGAAAACCTTGGAGGTTTTATAAAAAAAAAAAAAGAGGCCACATCTTTTGGCGAATATGACATTTCTTCTGAACTTTTTCCCAGATATGTCTAAGGTTGGAAACCTGAATATCGGTGAAGAAGGGGGGGGGGATTATGTCAGAACTATTGGGCCAAAAGGAATCAATTTCAAAGGCCTGATCATGTCATCTTACAGATGTATCTCTGGGCATCCTAGTAGCCATTTTGTCTATGTGCTAAGAGGTGAAAATAAGTTCATTCTTCTTAAACAAGACACATTCACATAGAAAGAGATCGGAATTTTAGTGTAAACATTCCTCCGATCGTAAATTGTGGGGAGTTTGTAAAAAAAAAAAAAAGAGGCACATCAAGTAAAATGGTGCCAGGGTGATTACATTCTTTACCTCCCTACGAGAGATTAGAATTTCTAAAGAGTTTTTTTTTCCTCTTTCTTAAATGAATAGATAAAGGGGCTTATTTAAAAGTTCCTTATGAAACCTTAGTATTCATTGTAATAATTATTAGTAATAATGTTGTGATAATAATATTATATCATGTGTAGCATCTATATGCCTACTTAAGTAACTGATTTTAAGTAAAATGTCATACATGTACTTTTATATATAGCCAAACTATATTCATTATATATATTGCTTGAATACACTCATTGAAATATATTGTTGTGTATTAATGGTAATGGGGTTTTATATTTTAGTACAAAGTATAAGGTGGTATATGCCAATGTATGTTATTTGCTCATATGTATGGAAAACTTTTGGGTCTAATCTTAAAACTAAGTACCTCGCTTCCAAGGAATTTGAGGATTGATAATGGCTTTAGGTTAGACGTTTTGAGCAGTAAATTACTAAGAGCAGACTTAAGGTCTGGTACGATGTGATTAGAATTGTCCAAAAGTTTATATTTATTGGGGTGTCCTAGGTCTCCAGTCAAAGGTCATATCACTGCCTTATCTGTAGAAATTAGTGAAATTAACTGAAATGTTCCCAATTTTTACATAGAACAATAGTGCCCCCTGATGGTGATTGTAGGGAATAGACCATGACCATATATGGCATCTGACGTCATGCTTCACATCATAATCACGTGATAGATCAAACCAAGCCCACACCGCAGGGGGTGGATATAGGCCAGGAGCCCGGGAGAAGCTAGGGAGAGAGGAAAGAGGAGAAATGCGAGAAGGAAGAAGGATTCCAACACCATGGCCGTAAGCAAAGACATTCCAAGTGGATAGGTCAGAAGCTGAGGACGGCTGTCCTAGAAACTGAACTAAAGAGAACCTGACTATCCCTGGGGCTGAGCATTGACTGCTGACTTCTTCCCAACAACTCAATTTATATTGCTGGTAAAGTATATTTTCTATCTGTATATTAGGCAATTCACTAGCCACCTATATATATATATTCGGGTAAACCATTGAGTTCTTGTAGAATCTAAATTGATTTGAGATAATTTTTAACTGCAGTAGAAAATTCTGTCTGTCAATTTAGGGAGATAATTAGATACATTTGTTATATACATTTGTATAATCACCAGGAAACTGATTTTAGTTTCTAGTCAATGGTTTAATCTGATATATATAGAATTAAAGTGGTGGTAATTTTCTCTAACTTTTGACTAGTTTGGGCTTATTGCCAGCCCTGTGCATGATGGGATAAATATTGCCCATGCGCTGTTGAAAGTTTGAGTTTGTGAACATCTGTGTTGGGAGAAGTCGCATGTCAATTCTGAACCTTTTGTTTTCTTATTCTGTGAGATACTGTAAAGATACCCATTACATTTAAAAAGTGGTTTTATCTTGGTTACATTTATCCTCTGAATTAATATCCTGTGGTTACTTTCTGTGCATTACCTGTGTTATCAAATTAATTGATATAATCTGATCTATATTCTTTGTCACCAATTATATTTCATTATTATTTTTGCACTGATTTTTGATAAATAAATATCTATATTTTGTGTACTTTTGTATTCCTCTTGTCTTCGAAGTCAGCGCAAATGAAAGAACTCGCGTAAATTTTGATTTATGGAAATACGTTGGGAATCTCCTTAATTTTAGATTCTTAATTGTTTCCATAAATAGTACTGTATATCAGAGCAGTATAAACATTCTGACACTATCTCACGGATTGTCCGCAGTGAGTATATCTGCTTATACAGGCCAGGCATAGAGGTCTCAGCAAGGGATATATCGCTATCACAACAATCGGAGTCAGAATAACAGGAATATGCTGCCCTGTTAGGGGAGATGTAAAGACTACCACGGGGGGCGGATGGCCTTTCTGGGGTGGAGATGTGGACGTGAGGGGCCTCATTCATTCACTTGCAGTTAGCCAGCGGATGGGAGATACGCAGGCGAATGACAGGAAAGGTGGTGAATGATGTGAGCAGGACCCGATGGAGACTCGTGAGACAACGTCTGTCTCCCCTTCTATACTACTTTTTTTATCTCTCTTCTTTCTTCTTCTCTTCTCTCTCTCTCCCGGGGGTGGATGTAGAACCTCATTGCCTCCTCTTCGACCCCTTTACATCCTTCCTCCCCCAGACTTCCGTGGCCTTCTCTAGCGGCGGTCCTTTGTGGGCTCATGTACTATCTGCGCCATGCACAAAAGTCCCAACACCTGGCCGGTTGGCCTTCTACAACCTCTACCCGTGGCAACGGTACCCTGGAGGGACCTCGCCATGGACTTCGTGGTGGATTTACCTCCTTCACAGCGCCACACTATGTCGTAGTGGATAGATGCACCAAGATGGCCCACTTTATCCCGACTGCCGGCCTTCCAACGGCCCAACGCACCTCAAAGTTATTCCTACAGCACGTGTTCCGCCTACATGGAATCCCCTCCTTGATTGTGTCTGATCGAGGTTCGCAGTTCACCTCCCGCTTTTGGAGTCAATTCTGCCGCTGCCTCCACATCACCCGCAACCTGTCCTCTGCTTATCATCCCTAGTCCAACGGCCAGACGGAGAGGACAAACCAGACTTTGGAGCAGTACCTCCGCTGCTATTCGTCATACCTGCAGGACGACTGGGTGGACCTTCTCCCTCTAGCAGAATATGCGTACAACCAACAGCAGCATGCCTCGACGGGACTCTCTCCCTTTTACACGAATTACGGGTACCACCCGTTGACGCTCCCGCACCTCCCTGTGGACATTCCTGTACCTGAGGTGGCACAACGCCTCCGTCGTCTCCGGGGTCTGCTACGTACCCTAGTGCAGAAGCTTTGCACTACTCAGCAACAGCAAAAAGCTCAGGCCGATCGGAGACGCACCGAGAGCCCCAAGTACAAGAGCGGGGACCGGGTATGGTTATCCTCCCAGCATCTCAAACTGACCTGCCCGTCAAGGAAGTTGGGTCCTCGCTATGTGGGGCCATTTACCATCTCCAAATTGGTTAACGATGTTGCGGCGAAACTGAGCCTGCCTGCCTCATTCAACATCCATCCGGTGTTCCATGTGTCACTACTAAAACCCTACCGTGCCAACACCCTTGCGGGCAGAGTGCCGGTGCCTCCTGCTCCCATTCAGGTGGATAACGATGATGAATACGAAGTCCAGGGAATCCTGGACTCCCGCAGGCGCCGTGGAGTCTTGGAATACCTTGTCCACTGGAAGGGGTACGGGCCAGAGGAGCGTTCCTGGGAGCCGGCAGGTAACCTTCATGCAGACGCTAAAGTCCGCGCCTTCCACCGGGCTCACCCTGATCGGCCAACCCAGGTTCGCGTCCGGCAGCCGCTCCTTGGTGGGGGGCTCTGTCAGGGACCCAGGGGGGCCGTTCCTTGTCAGGTTCGCAGGCGCGGGCATCGGGCATGGGTACCTCCTCCTCCTCCCCCTGGCAGGGCATCTGACGCTGGTGTGCATCAAGCCGCGCGCGCGGACGTGCGAGCGTAGTGTGCACGCGCCATTCCATGCCACAGGTGCTACTCAGGCTGGGGGAGGACTTCAGCCTTCACCACTTGCCCTCAGCCTTGTGATTGGACTCTGACTGGGGAAGCTTCCTGATTGCCTTGGCAGCCAGGGGGCGGTCCTGGGTTCTTTGGGTATTTAAAGCTGGTCAGAGCCTTGACTCATTGCCGAGTTATTCTACCTTATGGTGAACACCCAGCTCCCTCCTGTGAACCCGTTGCTTGATCTGACTTCCCGGCTACCGACCCTTTTGCTTGACCCTTCGACTACGATTCCTGCTGCCCGCCACGACCCAGAACTGGACCCGACTTCCCGATTGAACTATCCTTTTGTACTGCGATTTCTTGGACTTTGTTCGTCCCTGCCAAGGGGTTCCACACCTGGCCCATTGCTGCAGCCGTGACACTCTGCCCTGTTTAGAGAGCTCAGGAGACGTCTGAAAGATCTGGAGAAGAGAGTCCTGAGTGAGATCTCCGGGAGGGCAGAGCAGGTCTCCATCCCTATGTCAGATATGATCCGGGAGCTGGAAATAAAGAAGGACGAGCTGTCCAGGAAGATGCGTGACATTGAGGAGCTGTGTAACGTGACGGATCCACTGACTGTCTTACAGGAATCAGACGCAGGTGACTTGTGTGATACTGAGGATGGAGATGATGAGGACAAAGAGAGACATGATAGACTCCTCCATGATGGAGGGGGTCTGGATGTGGCTGGGCTCTCACACACATTACACACAGGTTTATCTAATATAATAACAGAGGTAAATGTATTCTTCGGGGGGTGTGACTAATGAGCGGATGCGAGTGGCCGTGCACGCGTGGACCCGGCGTGGTGTGGAAACAGGTGCTCTGACTGTCCTCTACTATGAGACTGCGGGCTGGCTGACTGGCTGATTCTGCTAGCACGAGACAAGATGGACGCTTAGTTTCAGAGCTCTGACCCACCGGCTCCGGAAAGAAGCTACAGTAACCCACTCTGCCTAGTTATGGGGAAAATTGGCAAGCAAGGGGGAATATACCACTATACCGGTCCCCCGAGAACGCAACTAAGCAAACAATTACCGGCTCTGTTCCGCGCACAGCGACAAGAGGCCCCAGAGACAGGCTCATCCAATATGGCGTCTGTCCCTGCTACCCCGAGCGACATGTGCTCGCACACAGAAGACCCACTGACCGATCGGGACTCAGGTACGATGGAAGCCCACATCAAAATGCTACCTACCAGGCAGGATCTTGCCTCTCTGGCGGGGGACATTAAATCCACCTTACACTCGGCGGTGTCAGACCTCAGGAAGGACATCCACGATATAGGCCGCAGATTACAAGAGGTGGAACGCGTGGGCACAGAACGGGACGAAAAGATACAATACCTCCATGCACACCAAGACTCTGCCACTCGATCCATGATAGATCTCCGTCGGCATGTAGAGGACCTGGATAACCGTGGACGCCGCTCCAATATTCGGATTCGGGGGTTGCCGGAATCGGTGCTGCCCGAGAACATACCAACGGCACTGACGGCGATCTTTAATGATCTGCTAGAGCGCCCACCTGAATCCCCCATAGAATTCGTACGGGCCCACAGAGCGCTGAAACCACGCAATCTCCAGGAAGATGTCCCAAGAGACATTATTTGCTGCCTGCAAAGCTTTCCCTTCAAAGAGGATATACTGCAACGGGCAAGAACAAAAGGTACGGCTTGTGTTTGGTGGTCGGATCATGCTGTTACCGGGGGCTCGTCAGGAGCAGTGAGTGGGAGAGCC
>NW_017310199.1:29620-30712 GCF_000935625.1 Nanorana parkeri
ATAAAAGGAAAACTGTAGCGGCCTTTAAGGAGGCTAGTGAGACTGGCCCAGAGAAAACTGGTCATGGATCCGGGCCTGACCTCAACAGCGTCATGGGAACAGGCCAAACAGACCTTTGACCTATTGGCGGACAGATATGAACGCATGAAGGCATCATACATGGATCTCACCCTTCACAAGTTTGGCAACAAAGCAGGGAAACTGATGGCCAGGTTAGTAAATGGGAGACACTGCGCACAACACATATTTGTGCTGCATAACAAGGCAGGAATGCTCCTAACAGACCCCTCGGCTATAAACGGGGCCCTGGAGGATTATTATGCGGCGCTGTATGCCAAAGATGACATGGACAGGGAGGCGGCAGATCAATTCTTAGGACAGGTTACGTTGCCCACACTAGGAGAGGAACAACTTCACACCCTCAACGCTGATATAACGATAGGAGACTTAGAAGCAGTCATTGATTCCTTGGTAGGATATAAGGCCCCGGGCCCGGATGGGTTTACAGCGGAATTCTTTAGGATACTCAAGAGTGATATCTCAGGCACCCTACAGACCCTTTACACGCACACGTGGACAGAAGGGAATTATTTTCCCACAACAGCGGAATTCTTTAGGATACTCAAGAGTGATATCTCAGGCACCCTACAGACCCTTTACACGCACACGTGGACAGAAGGGAATTATTTTCCCACAGGAAGGGAGGCGTACATCAAACTTATACCCAAACAGGGTAAGGATTTGACCAACCCGGGTTCATATTGGCCTATCTCGCTTATTAACGTTGACGCGAAGATTCTATCCAAAATCCTCGCTGGCAGGTTGGCGGAGGTAATGCCCAGCCTCATACACCCAGCACAAGTGGGATTTGTGAAAGGCAGAGCGGCTGTCATGAACCTGAGGAGGGTCATCCTTGCTCTCGAACAAGCACAGGCATTTCCCGCACATGAGTATGCCATAGTGACTCTTGATGCGGAAAAGGCGTTCGATAATGTGAACTTGGACTGGCTATTCAAAGTCATGTCCCTGCTGGGGTTCCGGGGTAAATTTATATCGTTGATACAAAAGATGTACTCCTCCCCTACTGCGCGA
>NW_017310200.1:0-3363 GCF_000935625.1 Nanorana parkeri
ATCAATGTTTATATACAATGTTACTTTGTATCTCTCTATGTATCTGTATACCTGTCTATGTAGCCATATACCCTCTGGGTACCTATATACTCTCTATATACCTGTATTCCCTCTATATACCTGTATACTCTCTATATACCTGTATTCCCTCTATATACCTGTATACTCTCTATATACCTGTATACCCTCTATGTACCTGTATACTCTCTATATACCTGTATACCCTCTATATACCTCTATACCCTCTATATACCTGTATACCCTCTATGTACCTGTATACCCTCTATATACCTGTATACCCTCTATGTACCTGTATACCCTCTATATACCTGTATACCCTCTATGTACCTGTATACCCTCTATATACCTGTATACCCTCTATGTACCTGTGCTCTGTTCTATGTAGCCATAACCCTGTATTCCTGTACGCACTGTATATCCGCATACCCTGATCATATGTATACACCCCCCTCTGTACAGCCACACATACCCTAGATATACATATGTATCTGTCTCAGTATATGCGTGTGCCCTCTTCATACCTGTACATCTTCTATGTAACCTTACCTACCTGTATGACGTCTATGTGATCTGTACACCCTCCATGTGTCTGTAGCACCTCCATGTACATCATATCCTGTATATATTGATCATCTCATGTGATCAGATATGTGATGTCGCCTCAGTAACACAACGACTCTTCCTGTGTAGAACCCACCAGGGCCGCTGAGAGAGTCTCCTGTGCCACCGGTGCCGCCCTGATCTTCTTCCCCCCGCATTGCCCACTTGTTTTGGAGCTGCGCGCGGGCTGATCACCTTGTTTTCCATACAAAGGGAACTTGGCCAATTATGACAAGGAGCTTGAATCTGTGCCACGGGCAGTGTACGCGTCACCTTCACTAAGGGGTCCCCACAGCTCCAACAGTCAGGCCCTGGGGGAGGAGTTTAAGAAGAGGGGCCCCTGTTATTGTGCTCTAGGCAGCCGTGCTGATAGTGGGGTGTATGGCATGGAGTGGGCACAAACACAAAGCTTGGGATAGATATGTGGGGCCCCGAGAGCTCCTTTCACTCAGAAAATGTCAGAATGGGGCCCCATGAATTATCAGCTTTGGCCCCCCCATCCCGTCACTTCATATGTATAAGGATTGCATTCTATCCCGCCCACATTACCAGCCCCATTGGCCACCAACCACTTACCAGTCCATCCTCACTTGTAGAGTGGCACAGATTTGACCAACTGCAATATCCCCCAGGTTTACTGCATGGAAGTTGTAGATGGGCCCCACAGGACATGCTCTGAGCCCCAGGATTCTGCTTGGGGTGCCTGGAGGATGAGTTGGCTTTATCTTGGTACCGGATATCTCCCTATGGGGTTCCAGACAGAAATCTCATCGTGGGATGCTGAAAGCCCCTCTCAATACAGGAACCCCACCTATGCCAGGGGTAGGCAAACGCTGGCCCTCCATCTGTTGTGGAACTGCAAATCCCACAAGGCATTGCAAGACATCAAGAGGCCGATGCTATGATGGGATTTGTAGTTTTACCAAGTTGGAGGGCCAGCATTGGCCTACCAGTGCCCTATACATTTATAAGAAAACTGCATTTACCATGGTGGTATTTTGGGGTGCGGATAAACCCTCCCTGTACAGGATACCCCCCTATACAGTTATAGGAAGATATGTGATTATAATGGAGGTCATTTGGGGTGCAGCCCCTCCGGGTACAGGATACCCCCCTATACAGTTATAGGAAGATATGTGATTATAATGGAGGTAATTTGGGGTGAAGCCCCTCCTG
Source organism: Nanorana parkeri (assembly GCF_000935625.1). Classification (NCBI taxonomy): domain Eukaryota; kingdom Metazoa; phylum Chordata; class Amphibia; order Anura; family Dicroglossidae; genus Nanorana; species Nanorana parkeri. Next base: position 1,798 of record NW_017310200.1, read on the forward strand.
GTACAGGATACCCCCCTATACTGTTATAGGAAGGGATCTGATTATAATGGAGGTAATTTGGGGTGCAGCCTCTCCTGGTACAGGATACCCCCCTATACAGTTATAGGAAGATATGTGATTATAATGGAGGTAATTGGGGGTGCAGCCCCTCCTGGTACAGGATACCCCCTATACAGTTATAGAAAGGGATGTGATTATAATGGAGGTAATTGGGGGTGCAGCCCCTCCTGGTACAGGATACCCCCTATACAGTTATAGAAAGGGATGTGATTATAATGGAGGTAATTGGGGGTGCAGCCCCTCCTGGTACAGGATACCCCCTATACAGTTATAGAAAGGGATGTGATTATAATGGAGGTAATTGGGGGTGCAGCCCCTCCTGGTACAGGATACCCCCTATACAGTTATAGAAAGGGATGTGATTATAATGGAGGTAATTGGGGGTGCAGCCCCTCCTGGTACAGGATACCCCCTATACAGTTATAGAAAGGGATGTGATTATAATGGAGGTAATTGGGGGTGCAGCCCCTCCTGGTACAGGATACCCCCTATACAGTTATAGAAAGGGATGTGATTATAATGGAGGTAATTGGGGGTGCAGCCCCTCCTGGTACAGGATACCCCCTATACAGTTATAGAAAGGGATGTGATTATAATGGAGGTAATTGGGGGTGCAGCCCCTCCTGGTACAGGATACCCCCTATACAGTTATAGAAAGGGATGTGATTATAATGGAGGTAATTGGGGGTGCAGCCCCTCCTGGTACAGGATACCCCCTATACAGTTATAGAAAGGGATGTGATTATAATGGAGGTAATTGGGGGTGCAGCCCCTCCTGGTACAGGATACCCCCTATACAGTTATAGAAAGGGATGTGATTATAATGGAGGTAATTGGGGGTGCAGCCCCTCCTGGTACAGGATACCCCCTATACAGTTATAGAAAGGGATGTGATTATAATGGAGGTAATTGGGGGTGCAGCCCCTCCTGGTACAGGATACCCCCTATACAGTTATAGAAAGGGATGTGATTATAATGGAGGTAATTGGGGGTGCAGCCCCTCCTGGTACAGGATACCCCCTATACAGTTATAGAAAGGGATGTGATTATAATGGAGGTAATTGGGGGTGCAGCCCCTCCTGGTACAGGATACCCCCCTATACAGTTGCAGGAGGAATCTCATTGCAATGTGTAATCCGCGATCTTCGGCCGTCCATCATACGGGAGTCTCTCAGGTGTCCCGGATTCCGGTGACCCCTCGGCTTTGTATAACGCGCCTCCTGTGCCAGAACCAGCCGTGTAAATAATACACAAAGCCAGAAATCCAATCCAGCAGCTCGAATGTTTAATTCATCATTATAAGAGCTAATTGGGAGGTGATTATATGGTAATTGCTCATTAGCGGTGTATACTTATCGCTGTACCTTATGTCGAGGCCATGGGAATAATGTCGAGTCAGGTCTCCCATTTCATGGATCAGTTTCAGAGGCAGAAGTGAGACAGCCCAGCTCCTGTTCCCCCCCCCCCCCCCCCCCCCCCCACGAACCCCCCCCGGGGGGGGGGGGG
>NW_017310200.1:4247-4544 GCF_000935625.1 Nanorana parkeri
CCCGACGTCACAAGAGCCCCTCCGGGGGGGGTGGGGGGGGTACGAGGCTTTATAAATACTGCGCAGGGGCCCCCCACCAGACAGACAACATGGAGCAGTCAGCCGAACGCTAGATTAGACAGTCAGGTGTGTGCATGTGGTAAGATTGTATCATCTCTGTGTGTATGTATGTGTCTGGATATCATGTATGAGGATGTGTGTCTGGATATCATGTATGAGGATGTGTGTCTGGATATCATGTATGAGGATGTGTGTCTGGATATCATGCATGAGGATGTGTGTGTGGATATGGTGTTT
>NW_017310200.1:4686-8928 GCF_000935625.1 Nanorana parkeri
TGGATATCATGTATGAGGATGTGTGTCTGGATATCATGTATGAGGATGTGTGTGTGTGTATGTGTCTGGATATCATGTATGAGGATGTGTGTCTGGATATCATGTATGAGGATGTGTGTCTGGATATCATGTATGAGGATGTGTGTCTGGATATCATGTATGAGGATGTGTGTGTGTGTATGTGTCTGGATATCATGTATGAGGATGTGTGTATGGATATCATGTATGAGGATGTGTGTATGGATACCATGTATGAGGATGTGTGTGTGTGTATGTGTCTGGATATCATGTATGAGGATGTGTGTATGGATATCATGTATGAGGATGTGTGTATGGATATCATGTATGAGGATGTGTGTATGTATCTGGATACCATGTATGAGGATGTGTGCGTGTGCCTGGATATCATGTATGAGTATGTGTGTGTGTGTGTCTGGATCTCATTATGAGGATGTGTGCATGTGTCTGGATATCATGTATGAGGATATCGTGTATGTGTCTGGATCTCATGTATTAGGATGTGTGTATGTGCCTGGATATCATGTATGAGGATGTGTGCGTGTGCCTGGATATCATGTATGAGGATGTGTGCATGTGCCTGGATATCATGTATGAGGATGTGTGCGTGTGCCTGGATATCATGTATGAGGATGTGTGCATGTGCCTGGATATCATGTATGAGTATGTGTGGGGGGTACATACAGTATATGAGGTGAGAGTTGTGAGTGGTCATACTTGAGATCTGAAGACGGATCTGTAGGTGTCGTGGTTCCGGATGGATTTTGTTGGGTTTATATCTCATGATGATGGACTTGTGTGAAATGTTTGGCCGTGTGCATCTTTTAGCAGATTTCCAGGTATACATGTATGTACTGTATGTATGTGACGTGTTGGGAAGGATTGGACGGTGGGTTTAGTTTCTGGTGTGTGGCTCTTTCTAGCCAGGTGACGGTTTGGAGTTGAAGGAATCCTGATTATAGACCGCGGGCTTTCCAAATGTGTGAGGAGTAAATACCAAAGGTTGAGAGCACCACAATTCCAGGATAAGTCCAATAGAAGTTTGTTAGTCCCAAGGAGAGTTCAGAAGGTCTACTGATGCGTTTCAGGGGCTCAGAGCTCCCTCAAAGTGCATTGACTACACCCTCTGACCTCTCATTGTGACTAATAGACTTCTGCCGGACTTGTGGCGCTCTCATCCTTTTATATATACCCCTCAGGCTGTTCCGGGGAGCCCCAGGAACCCCTAATTCACGGAGATCATCCTTCAAACGCTAAGAGCGGGAACTCGTCCTCATGTACGTTTCGGTCCAGCACTCTACCAACAACCAATCAGGAAACAGAAGACTGAATGTGAGAAGTTTATATATACAATGTATCCATAAATATGTTCTCAGATTGTCTCCAGCCTGACCAAGGAAGATGGCACTTGTAAACGGGATCCATTCAGCCCAAACCTTCCTCTCCAGGGCTGGCTGGGGCGGTACGGAGGGGGCGATGGGCCTGAAGACGAAACGCTGATCCGGGTTCACAGAACAAACCTTCTGCTTTATACTAATAAAATATTCTGAATACAAAGTGTAGATAATGGCGCTGAGCTTGTCGGAGCAGGCCCTCCTTCCACTTACATCATCGCTAGAGACAAGTAGGGACAGGTGGGAATAGCGCGCCGTGCCATGGGAGAGATCAGCCCGTGTCAGGGGAGGGAAATGTCCGTCACGTCCCGGGAACATTCATAGCGGTCACACATTCCGGGATTTCCAGGTGAAAGCTGGATGGAATTATTGGGGGGCACAGACCATGGCTCCACCCAACACTATCACTGGGGGGGGGCTGTTAGTACGGTATGGAATTATTGGGGGGCACAGACCATGGCTCCACCCAACACTATCACTGGGGGGGGGCTGTTAGTACGGTATGGAATTATTGGGGGGCACAGACCATGGCTCCACCCAACACTATCACTGGGGGGGGGCTGTTAGTACGGTATGGAATTATTGGGGGGCACAGACCATGGCTCCACCCAACACTATCACTGGGGGGGGGCTGTTAGTACGGTATGGAATTATTGGGGGGCACAGACCATGGCTCCACCCAACACTATCACTGGGGGGGGGCTGTTAGTACGGTATGGAATTATTGGGGGGCACAGACCATGGCTCCACCCAACACTATCACTGGGGGGGGGCTGTTAGTACGGTATGGAATTATTGGGGGGCACAGACCATGGCTCCACCCAACACTATCACTGGGGGGGGGCTGTTAGCACTGTATAGAGGTCTTGGTTGCACAGGGTACGCCTTCATGCCTATGAATTGGGATCACAGCTTGCAGGAAGTGTATACTGCCCATAGACATTGACCACGCCGTGATATTATATAAATAATGGGTGTAATGTGGGCGTGGTATATAAGCAGCTGCACAATACAGACAACACAGGGTCACAGATGTGTTAGTCACAGGGCGCTGATTGATGGGAGTGTCTGAAGGAAGAACTGTCTATGTTGCCTCTAAAAACCAATCAAATTCCTTCTTCCTGATCTGTCTTAGTAACACATTCATTGTTTCTCCTCCATGGAGTGATGGAGAGTGGAACGCGTTAGTGACAGCCCACGAAGAGCTAATTCACATCAGACGGACATTTCCAGTGTGAACGATGAGATCATTGATGGTGTCCGCAGTCCCTCTATATTGTGATCGGTCCCGGCACGATTTTAGTCCTGGTCATTCCGGGTATGGACACCACTCATGACTGAAGGGGAGCTGCCTGTGTCACCCATACCAACCCAGAGCGACTCTTCTCTGCAATATCTCCTGAAAGACTCTGATTGCTATGGCAGGAGAGACATGGGCTCATTGCAGCTTCATGAATTGGGAGTGCGGAGTTCCTACGTCTGTGTGATGAGGGTGAAGAAACCTCAAATTGTGGGTTATAAAGATTATAAGCTGCCCATAAACCTTCACCACAACTCATTCATATATGTGTACTGTCCAATGTCTAGTCCGGTGCCCGACCCTCTCTGATGTCCTGTGCCCTCTGAACCATGTCCCCCGTCCTGTGCCCTCTGAACCATGTCCCCTGTCCTGTGCCCTCTGAACCATGTCCTCTGTCCTGTGCCCTCTGAACCATGTCCCCTGTCCTGTGCCCTCTGAACCATGTCCCCTGTCCTGCTAAGTGTCCTCCTTTGCCATGTCTTCTGTGTCACATTTTATATTTTCTATGCCCTGTGTTCCATGCCATCTATCCTGGGTCATGTGTTCCATGCCATCTATCCTGGGTCATGTGCTCCATGCCATCGATCCTGGGTCATGTGCTCCATGCCATCTATCCTGTGTCATGTGTTCCATGCCATCTATCCTGGGTCATGGGCTCTGTGCCATCTATCCTGGGTCATGTGTTCCATGCCATCTATCCTGGGTCATGTGCTCCATGCCATCTATCCTGGGTCATGTGCTCCATGCCATCTATCCTGGGTCATGGGCTCCATGCCATCTACCCATCTGTAATGGTGGGAATTGTGTGGTGTATGTAGGTGCGGTATTTAGGTATCAGGGATTCAGGTGTGTTATAGGTCCGGTGTGATATCGGCCTCGGATGATTCCGGTACACTTGACATGTTGGGACCCCGCCTCCTATTCTACTTCCTCCAGCATCGGACACATTTTCTAAACGGCAAATAAAATTCAAGCTTTGTGTTCTGTATTCTCGGACAGCGGGTTGATTCTGCAGAACCTCTGAGATTTCTGATTTTCCAGAAGTTTGGAGGTCAAAGTCATTTTTACAACAGCAGAAAGTTTCCCAGCACACTCACCAGCCAGCCTGCAAAAACCCACCGCCACCTACGAAGGATAAAAGCAGAGGCTTCAGATGCTATTAGACAATGTGCGTTGGTTTTATTGCATGCTGGCTGCTAGGGGTGCTGGGAAACTTTTTGCTGTTGTCCTGTGTAAAGCCTTTCCGTGTGCCCCGCGATGTAAAGCTGGTTAGGAATTGATGAGTGCGTTTGCCATTCGTTTTGCTTACAGTGATTTCTAGACACGGATTGGCATGTCCCGGAAGACCGGCACCCGGGGCGAGTATAAGAGGTTGGCAGTTTAGGTAATTGTGCAGTATGTTTTCTCTGACATGGTATTTCTATAGGGAGCAACGTTTGGCATTATACTCAATGCTGCTTACGGTGTAAATAAATACTATAACTGACCCCGGGAGGGGTGCCTTGTGGGGGGGGGGGGGGGGGGGGGGAC
>NW_017310200.1:9108-16430 GCF_000935625.1 Nanorana parkeri
GCACATACCAGATCTGGTGCACACTCGCTGCGGGTTACACCTAGGGTTGCCACCTTTTCTTCCAGCGAAACCCAAACACTCTAGTGACACACTGACATTTTTGGGGGGAGTGAATTATGGCTTATTCATATGTACATAGAGTCACCCATTCTCATGTAAATATCACTAGTCAAGACTATTTTCAGTGGGGGGCCAGTAGCCCCTATCTTAATTTTGGTTGCCCCTGTCTGCCTGACATCATGTGTCCGGGTTACAGCTGCCATGAAACCCGAACACAGCGTTCAAAACCCTAACCCTGGACAGGTGGCAACCCTAGGTACACCACACTTTGCCTTATTCCCATAGAAGCTGCGGCATGCTGCGGTATTTTCTGTATGTACGGTATTTCTTACCTTTTCCTCTGGCACATATGTGGTAAGGCTGCCACCCTGCAAGGGGGAACTTCCAACACTCTCTATCCTTCCACTACGACGCGCCACAGAGCTGCGGCTGTGCTGCGCCCCGGCCTAGGAGGGAAAGTTTTTTTTTTCTAGGTGATGAAGAATCCAAAATGAACAGAGGAGGAATTATAAATCTTCCTTATTGCTCCTTAATGAGGGAGCGATGCAAAGCTGAAGCATCTGCTAATACTCCACCAATAATTAGCAAACAATCAGTCATTGTCCCGGCAGCAGTTCTGTCAGTTATGGTGTAACATTCCTGGACTGTGCTGCAGATTCTACCAGTCGGGCCTATGAAGCCGGCTACTCGGGGCAGCTGTGCCCTCCCTGCCGCCGGGAACACAAAGCTTTCCTACTCAGTCCACTTCCCAGGCAGCGCCACTGCGGGAGGGTTCAGCAGAACTGCAGCTTTGTGTTCTATGGGAAACCTACTGAGTGTCAGGATTGGAGGAGAGGTACAGGGGAGCCCCAAATATACAGAGTACCCTCTATACCTTCCATAGGAAACCTACTGAGTGTCAGAACTGGAGGAGAGGCACAGGGGAGCCCCAAATATACAGAGTACCCTCTATACCTTCCATAGGAACCTACTGAGTGTCAGAACTGGAGGAGAGGAACATGGGAGCCCCAAATATACAGAGTACCCTCTATACCTTCCATAGGAACCTACTGAGTGTCAAAACTGGAGGAGAGGCACAGGGGAGCCCCAAATATAGAGAGTACCTCTATACCTTCTATAGGAACCTACTGAGTGTCAGGATTGGAGGAGAGGCACAGGGGAGCCCCAAATATAGAGAGTACCCTCTATACCTTCCATAGGAACCTACTGAGTGTCAGAACTGGAGGAGAGGAACATGGGAGCCCCAAATATACAGAGTACCTCTATACCTTCCATAGGAACCTACTGAGTGTTAGGATTGGAGGAGAGGAAGGAAACATTTTTTTATCGGATTTTCTGGTTAAACAATTAAATGACAAGAAACAAACAAACATATATTCTATATTCTCCGTCTCCTGTATATTCTCCGTCTTCTCTATATTCTCCGTCTCCTCTATATTCTCCGTCTCCTATATATTCTCCGTCTCCTCTATATTCTCCGTCTCCTCTATATTCTCCGTCTCCTATATATTCTCCGTCTCCTGTATATTCTCCGTCTTCTCTATATTCTCCGTCTCCTATATATTCTCCGTCTCCTGTATATTCTCCGTCTCCTATATATTCTCCGTCTCCTATATATTCTTCGTCTCCTATATATTCTCCGTCTCCTCTATATTCTCCGTCTCCTGTATATTCTCCGTCTCCTCTATATTCTCCGTCTCCTATATATTCTCCGTCTCCTATATATTCTCTGTCTCCTATATATTCTCCGTCTCCTATATATTCTCCGTCTCCTATATATTATCCGTCTCCTATATATTATCTGTCTCCTATATATTCTCCTGTATATTCTCCTATATATTCTCTGTCTCCTATATATTCTTCGTCTCCTATATATTCTCCGTCTCCTATATATTATCCGTCTCCTATATATTCTCCGTCTAGTATATATTCTTCGTCTCCTATATATTATCCGCCTTCTATATATTCTCCGTCTTCTCTATATTCTCCATCTCCTATATATTCTCCGTCTCCTATATATTTTCCTATATATTCTCCGTCTTCTCTATATTCTCCGTCTCCTATATATTCTTTGTCTCCTATATATTATCTGTCTCCTATATATTCTTCGTCTTCTCTATATTCTCCGTCTCATCTATATTGTCCGTCTCCTGTATATTCTCCTTCTCCTCTATAGTCTCCGCCTCCTCTATATTCTCCGCCTACTGTATATTCTCAGTCTCCTATATATTCTCCGCCTCCTCTATATTCTCCGTCTCCTGTATATTCTCCGCCTCCTATATATTCTCCGTCTCCACTATATTCTCCTGTATATTCTCCGTCTCCTATATATTCTCCGTCTCTTATATATTCTCCGTCTCCTCTATATTCTCCGTCTCCTCTATATTCTCCGTCTCCTCTATATTCTCCGTCTCCTCTATATTCTCCGTCTCCTCTATATTCTCCGTCTCCTCTATATTCTCCGTCTCCTCTATATTCTCCGTCTCCTCTATATTCTCCGTCTCCTCTATATTCTCCGTCTCCTCTATATTCTCCGTCTCCTCTATATTCTCCGTCTCCTCTATATTCTCCGTCTCCTCTATATTCTCCGTCTCCTCTATATTCTCCGTCTCCTCTATATTCTCCGTCTCCTCTATATTCTCCGTCTCCTCTATATTCTCCGTCTCCTCTATATTCTCCGTCTCCTCTATATTCTCCGTCTCCTCTATATTCTCCGTCTCCTCTATATTCTCCGTCTCCTCTATATTCTCCGTCTCCTCTATATTCTCCGTCTCCTCTATATTCTCCGTCTCCTCTATATTCTCCGTCTCCTCTATATTCTCCGTCTCCTCTATATTCTCCGTCTCCTCTATATTCTCCGTCTCCTCTATATTCTCCGTCTCCTCTATATTCTCCGTCTCCTCTATATTCTCCGTCTCCTCTATATTCTCCGTCTCCTCTATATTCTCCGTCTCCTCTATATTCTCCGTCTCCTCTATATTCTCCGTCTCCTCTATATTCTCCGTCTCCTCTATATTCTCCGTCTCCTCTATATTCTCCGTCTCCTCTATATTCTCCGTCTCCTCTATATTCTCCGTCTCCTCTATATTCTCCGTCTCCTCTATATTCTCCGTCTCCTCTATATTCTCCGTCTCCTCTATATTCTCCGTCTCCTCTATATTCTCCGTCTCCTCTATATTCTCCGTCTCCTCTATATTCTCCGTCTCCTCTATATTCTCCGTCTCCTCTATATTCTCCGTCTCCTCTATATTCTCCGTCTCCTCTATATTCTCCGTCTCCTCTATATTCTCCGTCTCCTCTATATTCTCCGTCTCCTCTATATTCTCCGTCTCCTCTATATTCTCCGTCTCCTCTATATTCTCCGTCTCCTCTATATTCTCCGTCTCCTCTATATTCTCCGTCTCCTCTATATTCTCCGTCTCCTCTATATTCTCCGTCTCCTCTATATTCTCCGTCTCCTCTATATTCTCCGTCTCCTCTATATTCTCCGTCTCCTCTATATTCTCCGTCTCCTCTATATTCTCCGTCTCCTCTATATTCTCCGTCTCCTCTATATTCTCCGTCTCCTCTATATTCTCCGTCTCCTCTATATTCTCCGTCTCCTCTATATTCTCCGTCTCCTCTATATTCTCCGTCTCCTCTATATTCTCCGTCTCCTCTATATTCTCCGTCTCCTCTATATTCTCCGTCTCCTCTATATTCTCCGTCTCCTCTATATTCTCCGTCTCCTCTATATTCTCCGTCTCCTCTATATTCTCCGTCTCCTCTATATTCTCCGTCTCCTCTATATTCTCCGTCTCCTCTATATTCTCCGTCTCCTCTATATTCTCCGTCTCCTCTATATTCTCCGTCTCCTCTATATTCTCCGTCTCCTCTATATTCTCCGTCTCCTCTATATTCTCCGTCTCCTCTATATTCTCCGTCTCCTCTATATTCTCCGTCTCCTCTATATTCTCCGTCTCCTCTATATTCTCCGTCTCCTCTATATTCTCCGTCTCCTCTATATTCTCCGTCTCCTCTATATTCTCCGTCTCCTCTATATTCTCCGTCTCCTCTATATTCTCCGTCTCCTCTATATTCTCCGTCTCCTCTATATTCTCCGTCTCCTCTATATTCTCCGTCTCCTCTATATTCTCCGTCTCCTCTATATTCTCCGTCTCCTCTATATTCTCCGTCTCCTCTATATTCTCCGTCTCCTCTATATTCTCCGTCTCCTCTATATTCTCCGTCTCCTCTATATTCTCCGTCTCCTCTATATTCTCCGTCTCCTCTATATTCTCCGTCTCCTCTATATTCTCCGTCTCCTCTATATTCTCCGTCTCCTCTATATTCTCCGTCTCCTCTATATTCTCCGTCTCCTCTATATTCTCCGTCTCCTCTATATTCTCCGTCTCCTCTATATTCTCCGTCTCCTCTATATTCTCCGTCTCCTCTATATTCTCCGTCTCCTCTATATTCTCCGTCTCCTCTATATTCTCCGTCTCCTCTATATTCTCCGTCTCCTCTATATTCTCCGTCTCCTCTATATTCTCCGTCTCCTCTATATTCTCCGTCTCCTCTATATTCTCCGTCTCCTCTATATTCTCCGTCTCCTCTATATTCTCCGTCTCCTCTATATTCTCCGTCTCCTCTATATTCTCCGTCTCCTCTATATTCTCCGTCTCCTCTATATTCTCCGTCTCCTCTATATTCTCCGTCTCCTCTATATTCTCCGTCTCCTCTATATTCTCCGTCTCCTCTATATTCTCCGTCTCCTCTATATTCTCCGTCTCCTCTATATTCTCCGTCTCCTCTATATTCTCCGTCTCCTCTATATTCTCCGTCTCCTCTATATTCTCCGTCTCCTCTATATTCTCCGTCTCCTCTATATTCTCCGTCTCCTCTATATTCTCCGTCTCCTCTATATTCTCCGTCTCCTCTATATTCTCCGTCTCCTCTATATTCTCCGTCTCCTCTATATTCTCCGTCTCCTCTATATTCTCCGTCTCCTCTATATTCTCCGTCTCCTCTATATTCTCCGTCTCCTCTATATTCTCCGTCTCCTCTATATTCTCCGTCTCCTCTATATTCTCCGTCTCCTATATATTCTCCGTCTCCTCTATATTCTCCATCTCCTATATATTCTCCGTCTCCTATATATTCTCTGTCTCTTATATATTCTCCGTCTCTTATATATTCTCCGTCTCCTCTATATTCTCCGTCTCCTCTATATTCTCCGTCTCCTATATATTCTCCGTCTCCTATATATTCTCCGTCTCCTATATATTCTCCTGTATATTCTCCGTCTCCTCTATATTCTCCTTCTCCTCTATATTCTCCGTCTCCTATATATTCTCCGTCTCCTCTATATTCTCCGCCTCCTATATATTCTCCGTCTCCTCTATATTCTCCGCCTCCTATATATTCTCCGTCTCCTCTATATTCTCCGCCTCCTATATATTCTCCGTCTCCTCTATATTCTCCGTCTCCTATATATTCTCCGTCTCCTGTATATTCTCCGTCTCCTATATATTCTCTGTCTCCTGTATATTCTCCGCCTCCTATATATTCTCCATCCCCTGTATATTCTCCGTCTCCTCTATATTCTCCTGTATATTCTCCGTCTCCTCTATATTCTCCTATATATTCTCCGTCTCCTATATATTCTCCGTCTCCTATATATTCTCCGTCTCCTCTATATTCTCCGCCTCCTATATATTCTCCGTCTCCTGTATATTCTCCGTCTCCTATATATTCTCCGTCTCCTATATATTCTCCGTCTCCTATATATTCTCTGTCTCCTGTATATTCTCCGTCTCCTGTATATTCTCCGTCTCCTGTATATTCTCCGCCTCATATATTTTCTGTCTCCTATATATTCTCAGTCTCCTCTATAGGAGACTGATATATAGGAGACGGAGAATATATTGGAGACAAAGAATATAGAGGAGACGGAGAATATATAGGAGAGGGAGAATATAGAGGAGACGGAGAATATACAGGAGACGGAGAATATACAGGAGACGGAGAATATAGAGGAGACGGAGAATATATAGGAGACGGAGAATATACAGGAGACGGAGAATATACAGGAGACGGAGAATATATAGGAGATGGAGAATATATAGGAGACGGAGAATATATAGGAGACGGAGAATATAGAGGAGACGGAGAATATATAGGAGACGGATATATAGGAGACGGAGAATATATAGGAGACGGAGAATATACAGGAGACGGAGAATATATAGGAGACGGAGAATATACAGGAGGCGGAGAAGACATGAGACGGAGAAGATACAGGAGACGGAGAATATATAGGAGATGGAGAATATATAGGAGACGGAGAATATATAGGAGACGGAGAATATAGAGGAGATGGAGAATATATAGGAGACGGATATATAGGAGACGGAGAATATATAGGAGACGGAGAATATACAGGAGACGGAGAATATATAGGAGACGGAGAATATACAGGAGGCGGAGAATATATAGGAGACGAAGAATATAGAGGAGAAGGAGAATATACAGGAGACGGAGAATATATAGGAGACGGAGAATATATAGGAGACGGAGAATATACAGGAGACGGAGAATATAGAGGAGACGGAGAATATACAGGAGACGGAGAATATACAGGAGACGGAGAATATACAGGAGACGGAGAATATATAGGAGACGGAGAATATATAGGAGACGGAGAATATATAGGAGACGGAGAATATATAGGAGACGGAGAATATAGAGGAGACGGAGAATATATAGGAGACGGAGAATATATAGGAGACGGAGAATATAGAGGAGACGGAGAATATATAGGAGACGGAGAATATATAGGAGACGGAGAATATAGAGGAGACGGAGAATATATAGGAGACGGAGAATATAGAGGAGACGGAGAATATATAGGAGACGGAGAATATATAGGAGATGGAGAATATATAGGAGACGGAGAATATATAGGAGATGGAGAATATATAGGAGACGGAGAATATATAGGAGATGGAGAATATATAGGAGACGGAGAATATATAGGAGACGGATATATAGGAGACGGAGAATATATAGGAGACGGAGAATATATAGAGAATGTATTGATATATATATATAATTCTATAATCTCTGGCTCTGATTGCAGATAAATATAAAACTATTTCAGCCATTTTTTATTTCCATTATAACTACCGCAGAGGATCGAGGTGATCGGAAGGTGTGTTCGGTGTTTATAATTGTCCCCCAATTATCGTGTGTGATGAATGTCTGTCTATGTCTACAATCTG
>NW_017310200.1:16546-17071 GCF_000935625.1 Nanorana parkeri
GATTTCTCGGAGTCCCCCCAATACACATCCGCCCGCCGATCCCTGTATACAGATCACAGAGGAATAATACATCAAAACTGCGTCACTGGTGAACGATTATAGAGAGAGAGTCTTATTATACGGAGACTGGACGCAATCCTATAATGTACTATAGAGAGAGAACTTCCCCACACTGCACTCTCTCTCTATATATAATGTCACATAGAGAGTGTCTGTCATTATATTACAACTGTACCCCAGATGTGACTTTGATCCCCCCGATTGTGCGCTGGAGTACTTTCCCCTGTGTGTGGAATAAATATTACATGCCGCATATATTGTATGTTACAGGCGATCAGCACCCGGAGAATTATATTACTTCTGTGCTGACATTTGTCAGGTGGGAGAAGCCAATCCTATTATATATTATAAATCAATATATATGCGTGTACAATATGTGTAATATATATAATATATATAATATGAGTGTACAATATGTGTATAATATATAATATATATAATATGAGTGTACAATATGTGTAATAT
>NW_017310200.1:17979-18849 GCF_000935625.1 Nanorana parkeri
ATATATAGGAGACGGAGAATATACAGGAGACGGAGAATATACAGGAGACGGAGAATATATAGGAGATGGAGAATATATAGGAGACGGAGAATATATAGGAGACGGAGAATATAGAGGAGATGGAGAATATATAGGAGACGGATATATAGGAGACGGAGAATATATAGGAGACGGAGAATATACAGGAGACGGAGAATATATAGGAGACGGAGAATATACAGGAGGCGGAGAATATATAGGAGACGAAGAATATAGAGGAGAAGGAGAATATACAGGAGACGGAGAATATATAGGAGACGGAGAATATATAGGAGACGGAGAATATACAGGAGACGGAGAATATAGAGGAGACGGAGAATATACAGGAGACGGAGAATATACAGGAGACGGAGAATATACAGGAGACGGAGAATATATAGGAGACGGATATATAGGAGACGGAGAATATATAGGAGACGGAGAATATAGAGGAGACGGAGAATATAGAGGAGACGGATATATAGGAGACGGAGAATATACAGGAGAATATATAGGAGATGGAGAATATATAGGAGACGGAGAATATAGAGAAGACGGAGAATATATAGGAGACGGAGAATATACAGGAGACGGAGAATATAGAGGAGACGGAGAATATATAGGAGACGGAGAATATATAGGAGACGGATATATAGGAGACGGATAATATATAGGAGACGGAGAATATAGAGAAGACGGAGAATATATAGGAGACGGAGAATATATAGGAGATGGAGAATATATAGGAGACGGAGAATATATAGGAGATGGAGAATATATAGGAGACGGAGAATATATAGGAGACGGATATATAGGAGACGGAGAATATATAGGAGACGGAGAATATATAGA
>NW_017310200.1:18941-24291 GCF_000935625.1 Nanorana parkeri
GTGTGTTCGGTGTTTATAATTGTCCCCCAATTATCGTGTGTGATGAATGTCTGTCTATGTCTACAATCTGATATATATATATATATAATGTATATACTGCGCCCGGTGCTGAGTGAGGGGGGCCTCTGGGTGGAGGAATCTTTGTATATATATATAATGTATATCTGAGCTAATGACGGGATTTCTCGGAGTCCCCCCAATACACATCCGCCCGCCGATCCCTGTATACAGATCACAGAGGAATAATACATCAAAACTGCGTCACTGGTGAACGATTATAGAGAGAGAGTCTTATTATACGGAGACTGGACGCAATCCTATAATGTACTATAGAGAGAGAACTTCCCCACACTGCACTCTCTCTCTATATATAATGTCACATAGAGAGTGTCTGTCATTATATTACAACTGTACCCCAGATGTGACTTTGATCCCCCCGATTGTGCGCTGGAGTACTTTCCCCTGTGTGTGGAATAAATATTACATGCCACATATATTGTATGTTACAGGCGATCAGCACCCGGAGAATTATATTACTTCTGTGCTGACATTTGTCAGGTGGGAGAAGCCAATCCTATTATATATTATAAATCAATATATATGCGTGTACAATATGTGTAATATATATAATATATATAATATGAGTGTACAATATGTGTATAATATATAATATATATAATATGAGTGTACAATATGTGTAATATATATATATATATGTCACAATCAAACAATGAGGAGGGGCAGGGCCAGGGGCCCCTGTACATCCAGAGCCAAGAGCCAGCCTGCCGACAAGGGGAGAGATCTTTATTGACAAAATATTGACAGCTCATACTTCTCGGAAGTAGATCGGAGATCGGACAGGTGTGAACACAAAACACAAAAATATCTACAGCGCGACAAGAAAGTCGCAGCGCCGGCGCAGCGTCACCGAGCGTCCAATAATAATTGCAATAATAAAAGTCTTCTCAAAGTCTCCTCCGGCCACAATCCGTCCATCGGCCCGGGGCGAGTGCAAATACATGTCCTGGGGCCCTTCCCTCCGGGGCAGGTAATCCGGGGCCCGCCGCTGTGGTGTACAAAACGAAAAAGAAAAGTCCAAC
This sequence comes from Nanorana parkeri, assembly GCF_000935625.1. Lineage (NCBI taxonomy): Eukaryota > Metazoa > Chordata > Amphibia > Anura > Dicroglossidae > Nanorana > Nanorana parkeri. Next base: position 20,042 of record NW_017310200.1, read on the forward strand.
AAAGTGCTGATTGGCGATTAATCGTCCGATGTGACGTCGATCTCCTCCGGACTGGCCTGTTTGGTGGCGAGCCTCCAGCGATTGATGTGATGGGCCCCCTTCTTCTTCTGGGACGAGTCCGACCCTTCCTCCTCCAATTTCTGTCGCTTGAACTTCGTCCGTCGGTTCTGGAACCAGACCTTCACCTGCGGGAGATCGTACAGTTCAATCACCGATCCACAATACACAGATACATTACCGATCCACAATACACAGATCAAGCACCGATAACCAGCGATAACAGTCGTATGACTTCAGTCGGCCATTAATCCGATACACACTGATAATACACCGACCACATTCACCCGACCCATCACTAATACACTGACCACATTCGCCCACCGATACCAGGCAGTGTGTCGGATTGTCTGCAGGATTGTCGCAAATCGATGCTGAGACACTGGAACATCGGGCGCTAATCGATAAATTATACCGACATTTGTGCCTGATACCAATTCCGACCACAGCCCGACCGCTGCAGCATTATAGATCAGATCGGATATAACACACACACGTGACTCGGATCTCCTGTTTTACTGAAATTGTATTTACAACTGTAATACAGAAATATATACCGAACACCCCGATATATAATATACACCCCGATATATAATATACACCCAGATATATAATATACACCCCGATATATAATATACACCCCGATATATAATATACACCCAGATATATAATATACACCCAGATATATAATATATACACCCAGATATATAATATAAAGAACCCAGATATATAATATATACACCCAGATATATAATATAAAGAACCCAGATATATACTGTATACACCCCGATATATAATATATACACCCAGATATATACTGTATACACCCCGATAAATAATATATACACCCAGATATATAATATAAAGAACCCAGATATATAATATATACACCCAGATATATAATATAAAGAACCCAGATATATAATATAAAGAACCCAGATATATAATATATACACCCAGATATATAATATATACACCCCTATATATAATATATACACCCCGATATATAATATACACCCCGACATATAATATATACTCCCCGATATATACTGTATACACCCCGAAATGTTATATACACCCAGATATATAATATACACCCAGATATATAATATATACACCCCTATATATAATATACACACAGATATATACTGTATACACCCCGATATATTATATATACTCCCCGATATATAATATATACACAGATATATAATAATCGTGTTATTAGGTACATTCCGAACACACAAGTCGGCTGAATAATATTATATTATAAATTGTGTATAAAATCATTTTCCTGCTTCATTCACCCGCCGGACCTCCCACATATCTGCCTGAGATCCACTACACTCCGAACACAAATAATATACACCCCGATATATAATATATACCCCGATAGATTTGTCTCCTGTATGCCGATGATGAATATTCCCCCCAGTATCGGATGATTATTGTCAGTGGCGGGATGAGGGGCCCCGGAGAAGACGAGGTCGGGGCCCCGCAGTGTTGGTTGTCTGCAGCTGACAGATAAGTAAAGCCTCTAATCTGCCCGGGCCGGGGTCCTGTGGTGCTATGAAGGGGGGTCCGAGCTGTGTCCCCCTACTAGAGGGGTCACCCCAACACCTGCCACCCCCGCACCCGTCATCACTGATATCATTATTATATTATTATCACCCCCTCCCCCCATCTCCGCTCACACATCGCACACCGATCGTCTTCATTCACCTTCCTCCTCTGAGGGGCCGATTATACCGATCAATGTATATTCACCCCAAAACACCGATCTGCAGCCGCCAATACCCTCCTGATAACTATTCACCCCCTTACAGTGATACAGTGTAACTATTCACCCTCTACAGTGATACAGTGTAACTATTCACCCCCTTCCAGTGATACAGTGTAACTATTCACCCCCTTACAGTGATACAGTGTAACTATTCACCCCCTTACAGTGATACAGTGTAACTATTCACCCCCTTACAGTGATACAGTGTAACTATTCACCCTCTACAGCGATACAGTGCAACTATTCACCCCCTCTACAGTGATACAGTGTAACTATTCACCCCTCTACAGTGATACAGTGTAACTTTTCACCCCCTTACAGTGATACAGTGTAACTATTCACCCCTCTACAGTGATACAGTGTAACTATTCACCCCCTTACAGTGATACAGTGTAACTATTCACCCCCTTACAGTGATACAGTGTAACTATTCACCCCCTTACAGTGATACAGTGTAACTATTCACCCCCTTACAGTGATACAGTGTAACTATTCACCCCCTTACAGTGATACAGTGTAACTATTCACCCCCTTACAGTGATACAGTGTAACTATTCACCCCCTTACAGTGATACAGTGTAACTATTCACCCCCTTACAGTGATACAGTGTAACTATTCACCCCCTTACAGTGATACAGTGTAACTATTCACCCCCTTACAGTGATACAGTGTAACTATTCACCCCCTTACAGTGATACAGTGTAACTATTCACCCCCTTACAGTGATACAGTGTAACTATTCACCCCCTTACAGTGATACAGTGTAACTATTCACCCCCTTACAGTGATACAGTGTAACTATTCACCCCCTTACAGTGATACAGTGTAACTATTCACCCCCTTACAGTGATACAGTGTAACTATTCACCCCCTTACAGTGATACAGTGTAACTATTCACCCCCTTACAGTGATACAGTGTAACTATTCACCCCCTTACAGTGATACAGTGTAACTATTCACCCCCTTACAGTGATACAGTGTAACTATTCACCCCCTTACAGTGGTGCAGTGTAATTATTCACCCCCTTACAGTGGTACAGTGTAATTATTCACCCCCCTTACAGTGGTACAGTGTAATTATTCACCCCCCCTTACAGTGGTACAGTGTAACTATTCACCCTCTACAGTGATACAGTGTAACTATTCACCCCTACACACACACACACACACACACACACACACACACACACAGTGTACGTATCCCCCACTCGTGAGGTGGCTCCCCCTGGTCTGGGGGTGCTCAGTGTTTGGGGTGCATAGTTTAGGAGGGTGTCATACCTGGGTCTCGGTCAGGCTGAGGCTGTGGGCCAGCTGCTTCCTCTCCGCTCCCACCACATAATGGTTCTTCTCAAAGGCGTGCTCCAACCGGAGGAGCTGGGACGGGGAGAAGGCGGTTCGGATCCGTTTGGGTTTCCGGGCCAGAGCATTGTGCAGCAAGAAGCTCTCCGCACTGGTGTCATTTCCTGCAGGGGGGTCAGAGGACAGGCCATGAAGGATCTGTATAGGTACCTGAACATTCACCCAGCACCTCTGTACACCTATACTGAGCCTCGTATATATCTGAACATTCACCCAGCACCTCTGTACACCTGTACTGAGCCTCGTATATATCTGAACATTCACCCAGCACCTCTGTACACCTATACTGAGCCTCGTATATACCTGAACATTCACCCAGCACCTCTGTACACCTATACTGAGCCTCTTATATACCTGAACATTCACACAGCACCTCTGTACACCTATACTGAGCCTCGTATATAATCCATCTCTATACATTAACCGACCACATCTTATAATTCACATGCGATTGGTTGGTTTGAAGATAATAATACAATTCCATGTTTTCTGTAAAAAGCGGAACATTTATGTAACGAAATCACATTCTATTATGTTATGTTTTGTGTGATGATTCGTTCTATAATATCTGATTTTAAAAAATACATTCACCCAGCACCTCTGTACACCCATATAATACCGAGCCTCAAATATATCTCTACATTCACCCAGCACCTCTGTACACCCATATAATACCGAGCCTCAAATATATCTACACATTCACCCAGCACCTCTGTGCACCCATATAATACCGAGCCTCAAATATATCTACACATTCACCCAGCACCTCTGTACACCCATATAATACCGAGCCACAAATATACATTCACCGACCTCGGTACATTGTATAATATTAAGCCATGTACAGGCCACACAAAGTCCACATCTGAACCTGAACATTCACCCGGTCTCTGTATCTTTATACCACAGGCGATATAAAAATATATAGGCGATATCAAATCAATATCTGGATCGATACATCCATCCCCGTGCAGTTATAAGATATTCCCAACTACATCACCGAATACTTGATTACACATATATTCTGTATATTATATTATATTATATTATAT
>NW_017310200.1:24499-28101 GCF_000935625.1 Nanorana parkeri
AGAGAGATATACAGATATATATATAGAGAGATATACAGATATATATATAGAGAGATATACAGATATATATATAGAGAGAGAGTTACAGATATATATATAGAGAGAGAGATATATAAATAATAGATTGACATATTATGTAAGTTGATGTGTTTAATATAAAAGAATATAATATATATACAGAGACACGGGGAACATTCTCGCGGCACCTTAGAGAGCAGATAACAATTATAAATCAGGAATAAACACCCCGATATAAGAGAAATATATATATCACCCTCTATATACACCGGGGACATTATAAATACATTTCATCCAATCAGAAGGAAATTAATTTGTAACATAATAATTTATAATATAGAAGTAGAGGAAACACGAGGCGCTCCCCGATATATATCGATACACAGAATTGTATTATGGATGGGAAACGATTCGATCGATATAAATCTATATTTCGGGTCGGACAATCCTCGCAGATTATTTCCCGTTTTCTATCCGCCGATAATTTCCTATTTATAGCGAATAATCGGCCGAACAAAATGTCACCTTCGGAAAGAATTATTCCCGATAGTCAGAGTTTTATTTCCATGTATAATCCCTCCAATGTCACCCACAGAGGCCGGAGCGCGGCTTGTAGAGTCGGCGGAATTACATTCTGATTTTGTCTGATTTGAAAACTTTCACCGAAAAAAATATAGATTGTGGGGTGAGGGGTACATTGTATATAGATTGTGGGGTGAGGGGTACATTGTATATAGATTGTGGGGTGAGGGGTACATTGTATATAGATTGTAGGGTGAGGGGTACATTGTATATAGATTGTAGGGTGAGGGATACATTATATATAGATTGTAGGGTGAGGGGTACATTGTATATAGATTGTAGGGTGAGGGGTACATTGTATATAGATTGTGGGGTGAGGGGTACATTGTATATAGATTGTGGGGTGAGGGGTACATTGTATATAGATTGTAGGGTGAGGGGTACATTGTATATAGATTGTAGGGTGAGGGGTACATTGTATATAGATTGTAGGGTGAGGGGTACATTGTATATAGATTGTGGGGTGAGGGGTACATTATATATAGATTGTAGGGTGAGGGATACATTGTATATAGATTGTAGGGTGAGCGGTACATTATATATAGATTGTAGGGTGAGGGATACATTGTATATAGATTGTAGGGTGAGCGGTACATTATATACAGATTGTCGGGTGAGATCCCATACACGATATTTATGAGATAATTTCCTGTTTATGTAGCAGAGTGAATGTTAGTAAATACGATGATTCCGGGTCACTTTCTTAATAATGTGCGAATATTAGACGAGGACTCCGCTTCACCTTATTTATCAACATTCGCTCTGCTCACTGAAGATTCACTCAACTTCCTCAGTGAACCGTCCACATTACACAGGAGGGAAGATTTCCGTCCATTGATCGGACAGATGATGTATAGAGGGGACTCGGAGCTCTGATCACTTCCATTATCCGATCATCAATGAAACCAATAAACCGGAAATCACTTTTCCCATCAGTAGGTGATTGAAGTGAATACATTGTATATAGATTGTGGGGTGAGGGGTACATTGTATATAGATTGTGGGGTGAGGGGTACATTGTATATAGATTGTGGGGTGAGGGGTACATTGTATATAGATTGTGGGGTGAGGGGTACATTGTATATAGATTGTGGGGTGAGGGGTACATTGTATATAGATTGTGGGGTGAGGGATACATTGTATATAGATTGTGGGGTGAGGGATACATTGTATATAGATTGTGGGGTGAGGGATACATTGTATATAGATTGTCGGGTGTGGGGAAGTCTCGGGGTTGCGGTCTCTTTCTCTCACTTTCGATTTTGTTCGCAGCTTCTGATTATTTCGTTCAGGAGAATACGAGACTCCCCCTTAATCTACACCCGACTTTTTAAAATCCTTCTCACCCCAAACTACACCCGAATTTTCCTCCTAAACCACACCCGATGTTTTTTATCCATTTCCTCTATTTACAAACAAACTCTTTCCATTCACCGAACTTCACCCGAATTCTTCCCAGACTTGTCTCGCTCTCTGCCCGGATGTGTATCGCACTCACCCCTGTCTACACCCGAATTTGTAGCCTTCGCCCCCTAAACTACACCCGAACTCTTCCCTTCTCGCTGTCAGCAGGATTTCAATCTCTCTGTACACCCGTTTTTTCCCTCCCCACCCCGGATTTGTACCGTTCTCTTCTCTCTATACACCCGGAATTGTAACACGCTGTTCACCCGGATTTATATCCCTCTCTCCTCTCGGTACACCCGTACACCCGGATTTGTGTCCCTCTGTACGCCTGGATTTGTATGTCTTTGTAAACCCGGATTTGTACCCCTATGGACGTCTAAATTCGCCCCCCCCCCCTCTCTCCTCTCCGTACACCCGTATTTGTATCCTTCTGTACACCCGGATTCGTTCCCCTCTCTCCTCTCCGTACACCCGGATTTGTATCCTTCTGTACACCCGGATTCGTTCCCCTCTCTCCTCTCCGTACACCCGGATTTGTATCCTTCAGTACACCCGGATTGGTTTCCCTCTCCACTCCGAAAGTTTGGTGTAAAGTTTTGGGGTGACTCACCCTGGAAGCGGTGGCCCAAGTAGCGGTATCGATGGATAAGCCAGGGGTAGAAGGATGAGGGGTCCCTCTGCTGGGAGGTGAAGATGGGGTGCGGGCTGTTTTGCAGCGGGTGAGGTGCCAGGCCGGTGGGCACCGGGTGGACGGGGTTCTGGGGGTCGCTGAAGATGAGATCGGGGTTCGGGTAGACTCCTCGGCTGCTGGGCGGGTGGAAGCCGTTCAGAAAGGGGTTCATCGGGCTGGAATTGGCATAGCTGAGGGCGGCGGGTCGGATGGGCTCCTCCACTCGGCTGATGGGCACCGGGCTGTCTTTGGCCACCAAAGATTCAATAGTGAAGCACCGCTTGGGAGCCGGCTGGAACATGGTGGCCCGCGGGCTCTGAAGATCGGTGGGCACCGGCGGGTCACTGCAGCTCCTCCATCCCAAACCTCCGACTACTTGTGTCCGACCGTCTGTGTGTGTGTGTCTGAGAGTGTGTGTGCCCCACTAATGACACACCAGCTTCCTGCGCCCGCTCATTGGACGCCCGAACACCCGGCAAGAGGAAAAACCCGGAGCGGATCCGGACAGCTGCAGAGAGCAGGAGCTGCCACACCCGGGGCTCTGATGAGGCCGAAAATGCCTCCTCCTCCTCCTCCACCACCACCACCAGCCCCTGTGTGCCCCCAAACAGCTGTATACTGCCCGTGTGATGTGCGAGTATACAGTATATACAACTTCTCTAAACTGTCTACAGTTCTCCCCATGTGTCTATATCATGCCCAACATGCACCTCTATATAATGCCCCCCACACACCCCTATCTAATGTCCCCCATACACCCCTCCACCTATATAATGTTCCCCATACACCACTATATAATGTCCCCCATACACCCCTATATAATGTTCCCCATACACCACTATATAATGTTCCCCATACATCCCTATATAATGTTCCCCTTACATCCCTATATAATGTTCCCCATACACCCCTATATAATGTCCCC
>NW_017310201.1:0-3548 GCF_000935625.1 Nanorana parkeri
CTCGTGCCGAGCCCGCCAGGAAGCCGTCAGTGGTAGGGCTAGTCATAGGCACGGAGACATGTTCCCGGTCTGCAGCTCCACAGGTCGGGAAATGTCTCAGTGCCTGTGACTGGCCCTGCGCGCTGACAGCTTCCTGGCGGGCTCGGCACGAACGCCTTCCTCTGGATCAACTCCTCCACCAAAAAAAAATAAATATCCCAAAAACACCCAAATTATTTGTTTTATAGAAGGCATTATTTCAGTGATATCTTTGTAACCTTGCTGGGCTATATTACATAACCACTTGGTGACCGCGGTGTTTACACCCCCTTCCTGTCCAGGCCATTTTTCAGTATTCAGCGCTGCGGTACTTTGACTGACATTTATTCCGTCATGCAACGTTGTACTGAAATTAATTTTATACCATTTTTTGGGGACAGATAGAGCTTTATTTTGGTGGTATTTTATCACCACTGGGGGTTTATTTTTTATTATATTAAGGAAAACTTACTAAACATTTTGAGAAAAAAAGCTTTTTTTTTTTACATTATGTTGTAATACATTTATTCTTACCCATATTTTTGGTAAAATATAAAAGACGGGGTCACGTCGGGTAAATAGACACCAAACATGTCAAGCCTTAAAAGTGCACGCACCCGCGAAATCGCAAAAAAGACTACCATACCCAAAATTGGCCATAGGCGACGCTTTAAAATCTTTTGCCGCCCATCAGTTTAGTGTTATCAGTGATGGATCGCCCTAGAATATCTTTTGGGACTTGTAGATCCACCACAGCTGTAGGGCTGAGGGTCGGCTACCCCTGCAGAAGAGCTTTGAGCTCCAGGTAGGCGACTTTGCTTTTGCTGAAAAAATGTGATCTCTCTGCTGCATGCAGAAGGAAGCGTTTCCTCATTTTCCTCTTCCCTTTATGATGAGATTGGGGGAGAAGGCCACAACATTGTAACTTTGTAGCAAGGTGAGAGGCTGCAGTGGTGGCAGGCTTGTAAAGGGAGCAGACTTGTAAAGGGAGCGAACGATCTGCTTTTGGCTCAGTATATAGATTATTATTATAATACAGCATTTATATAGCCCCAACAGTTTGCGCAGCGCTTTACAATATAAGGAAGACATTACAATCACAATACAATTGAAGACAAGATGGTAAGGAGGGCCCTGCCCCTGGGGGCTTACAATCTAAAAGGGAGGGTCAAGTGATACATAAGGCGGTAGCTGTGTGGGGATGAATTGTTTGAGAATGTGATGGTTCAGTGATCAGGTTGAGGTGGGATAGACTTCCCTGAAGAGATAAATCTTTAGGGAATGCCTAAAGGCAGTTAGAGTGGGAGACAGATGGACAGGTTGGGGTAAAGAGTTCCAGAGGATGGGAGACACTCTAGTGAAGTCTTTGAGGAGAGCATGGGAGGAGCTGAAGAGGGAGCTGGAAAGCAGGAGGTCTTTTGAATAGCGGAGGGGTAGGTTAGGGTGATACTTTGAGACAAGGTTTGAGATATAGCCGGGGCAGAGTTGTGGATGGCTAGATGTCACCAGTGCGGTGATGTTCAATAATAGTCCAAAAAGCAAAAGTTGGAACAGAGGTAGAAGATATGAAGGACTGCAGCCACAAGAGGAAGTAGGCAAGCTCACAAACCTTTCATCAGACAATTCTGTATTTATCTGCTTTTGCCATTTAAAGGCAGCTGAAAAAAAGGAGCTCAAAGGGGAACTGCACTTTGTTTTACCTCCTTCTGATACAAGAATCCTACAGCGATAATGCACAAAACAAAGCCAAACTTCCAAAGTGTGCTTCACATAACAGACAGCAGCAGCTATTGCTGACAGAGCTATACAAGATTAACTATTGTAATAAAGTTATGCAGCCATTACACTCTACAGCGCCATAAAGGAGAGAAAACAGCAAGGATCACAGAGGACACATTCTAAGAAAAACAGAAGGCAAATCACATAAACATAATTTGGGTGAAATGGAGAAACACGAGATATCGCAGCATTTCTTTCTGGATGGAACAATTATACATAAACTCTCAGATCCACTTAAAGAGGAACTCCAGGGAAAACACACAGAGCAGACAAGCTATCCTAGTTGTGGAACACTGCTGTTTACAATCTATCATAGCTTCTTTGATGCTGGAAACTACAGGCAGCGCTCTTCTTTCGGTCCTACGGGGATGAGAGCTTGGGCTAGAGACAGTGAAGAGCTCCTGTTGTACACCCTCCCTTGTCTATTCACAAAACACTTTGTATTCTTTTCACAGAAGGCAAGGCATTTTGTGAATGGACAAGGGGAGAGGAGGGGAAGATGAAAGGCAGGATCCCCCCCATGCCCATTCACAGAATGCCTTGTATTCTATGAAGGGAATATACGGCATTCTGTGAATGGACACGGGGAGAGGAGGGGCAGATGAAAGGCATGCTCCCCCTTGCACATTCATAGAATGCCTTGTATTCTATTAATGGAATACAAGACATTCTGTGAATGGACAATTGAAGAGGAAGGGCAGATGAACAACAGGATCTGCCCTTGCCCATTCTCCGAACGCCTTGTTTTCTATTACAAGAATACAATGAGGGGAATTCATCAAAATCTGGAGCAGCTGCACATGGCAACCAATCAGCTTTTCTCTTTCATTTTCAAATCCTAACTGAACTGAAGAGAGAAGCCGATTGGTTGCCTTAGGCAACTGCTCCAATTTTGATACGTTTCCCCCAATGTGTATTGTTTTGAAGTTTGCATGGTCTCCCTGTGCTTGCATGGGTTTCCTCAGGGTATTCCAATCACCTCCCACAACCCAAAGGTTAAATTGTCTCCTGTCTAAATCAGCCTTGTATGTATGTGAGATAGGGACCTTAGATTGGTCCTTGAGGGTAGGGACTGATGAGAATATGCAACTATGCAAAGCGCTGTGTAAATTGCTGGTGATCTATAAATACCTGTAAGAAATAATAAAAAAATATCCTCCCATTTAGATTGTAGGCCCTCAGGGGCAGGGCCCTCCTTACCATCTTGTCTTGTACTGTGACTGTAATGTCTTCCTTATATTGTAAAGCTCTGCGCAAACTGTTGGTGCTATATAAATCCTGTATTATAATAATAATAATAATGTGATTGAACAAGGAGGAGAAAAGGGAGGGCAAACAACAGGATCCCTTCACGGTTGCAGCTCTCATCCCTATACCTGGAATTTCACCGTCGTGCCAAATATATAGTAAGGCTGCAACAACTAATCGACATAATCGATTATTGAAAAAGTTGTCAACTTTTTCAATAATTGATTAATCACATAAAGTAATCCCTTTAGTTTCATGCATATTGGAGATGCACAATGCAAGAAAAGAGAAGGTAAAGATGTACTGAATACCCGTGGAAAGGTTGCTTGGAGGCAAGACCAGAGCAGCAGAGCCATAAATGGCACCAAAGACATTGGCTGGGGACAGGAACAGAATAGTCCACATACACAGGAAACATTTAGGGCTTGTTCACACCGAAAGCGTGTGCGTTCCAGAGCGGTAGCCGCTGGAACGCACCGCGATTGCTAAGAATCTTCCCCCCC
>NW_017310201.1:3558-25231 GCF_000935625.1 Nanorana parkeri
CACTGCAAAACGCAAAAAATAGGGCTTGCTCCATTTTTTGCGTTTGCAGTGGAACGGAGACAACGTTTTGCCACGCGTTCGCTTCCACGGGGGAAACGTGGAAGCGGTGCCATTGAATTAAATGCTTCGCCACGCCCCCTCCCGCGTGCGGTGCGTTCCAGCAGCTACCGCTCTGGAACGCACACGCTTTTGGTGTGAACAAGCCCTTAAGACAGCCGTACAACTGTACAATTTGGTTCGTAAAAATTAAATTTTGAAACTTGTATTTGATTTTCTAGTAATAATGGGGTCACACTGATGATTGCTTTCCACCACGGAAAGCAATCACGGAAACAAAATTGAAGAAGCAGGGTGGAATTTTTTTTCCCCGTTCACGAAATTCTAACATTCTTTTCCAAAATCATATGTTAAGTCAAATGAAACTTTGAATGACACTCTACAAGTCTCTGATGGCCTTACCGAATGTTCCGACAAGAGTTTTCATATGAACATTCGTACACAAATCTAGCAGTGTATGACCAGCTTTAGCATGATGTCATCACAAAGGGCATTTGTATACAGAAACCTAGAACTACCAATCATTAGATATTATGAGCTTGTCTGCACTGAGCTGACTTAACCCCTTCGTGACGGGAGACGTACACTGTACGTCCAGCCACAAAGGGACCAAGTGACTCGTCACGTACACTGTACGTGACGAGTTATTTGCTGCACTAGAAGGCTGCTAACCGCTGAGAATCAGCGGTTACCTTTCAGTAATAGATGTCTAACTATCTAGAGATCCATTACTGAAAGGGTTAACCTTTTTCAGACACCCGATACCTTAATATCGGGTGTCTGAGAGTCACAGCAAAGCAGACACACATGTCGGCTTTTGCCGGCATTCTGACAGCTCGTATAGATCGAGAGATATCTCTCTCAAGCTATACTTGGTTTTTTTTTTTTTATCTTTTGACTTTCAAGAATAGATACAAAATGTTATGTATTAGACACATAATGTATCTATTCTTGAAAGTAGAATGTTTAAGTTTTCTGAAACATTCACTGACAGCTGAATCCTGAACTGCTGCAGGATCAGTGTCACTAACTTATTATCGGCTGTTCTGAAGTTTGAAGCAGCCTGATAATAAAAAAAATGTATTAATTTATCAAGCAGTAATAGTGAGATTAATTCACAATGACTGCCTGATATAATTAAATAAATAAAATTTGTCAGTATAAAAAAAGTGAAAAGTGTAAATAAATTAAAAAAAATAGTGAAAAGTGTAAAAAAATTAAAAATAAGGGACAAATAAATGAATGTATGTATTGCATTTTTTTTTTTAGCTGTGCTGGTTTTGTTAAAAAAAAATACTACAAATCAAAACTGGGAAAAAAAGTTTTTTTTAACGTTTTTTCCTCTTTTTTTAATTTGTATTTGTCCTAAGTGAGGCGTTAGACACACATATGTGATATAAATATATAGCCCTATCTGTCCTCTAAAAAACAATACATAATATGTGTGGGTGCACTTTGTAAGAAAGTATATTACTGACGTGGAAGAATCACACAGCAAAAATGTCAAAAGTGTGTCAGTCATTTACGAACAGAAACCAAAAACAAGCTCAGTCATGAAGGGGTTAAAGATGGTTGGCGAGTGATGGCAACACGCAATTACTCTTTGTTATGTTAATATTGAATAAATCTCCGATACAATTCGGGTGAATATTCCTCCAGTAAGAATATGACATCTGTACAGACATCTCTAAATACTATACAGACGGCTTTACAAATGCTTCATCCGCATGCGGAGACTGGACTGGTAATCCAATTACTGGTGGAAATGACACAGCAGATAATAAGCTCTTGAGACGCAGCTTGTCATTATGGAAAATAAAGACACAGATATGTGACCACACACACTTGGAAACTATTTTTCCAACCTAACCGATCCACTGCATCACAGACACTGCTGTTCAGGTGATGATCTGCATACAATGCACAGTGATGAAGTGACATTATTTCCTGCGCATGGAACATAGACTATAAATCCTATGTGAGGTATACAAAATAGGAATGCACAGATACTGGTTTTTCGTTATCGAGTACAAATATTTTAATTTTTTTCGGTATTTGCCAATACAGAGTACTGGTGCCTTGTGCCCCGATTATCAGGAAATCATGACCAATCGCCCGGCTTCCTGACTGCCTGTGAAGCTAGTTTTCTAGTGAAAGAACATTGGCTTTAGAGGCTGCCTGGCTTCCTGACCAATCAGGAAGCCAGGCGGCGAGTCATGAGGTGCCGTCTGACTTCCTGATTGGTCAGGTTGCCTAGCAACAAGTGAAGCCGAATTCCTAGCTAATCAGGAAGCTGGGCGGCACATCATGGCCTGCCTCCCGGCTTCACTTGTTTCTATGCAGCGTGGCACTGTGACTAAAGAAGAGTGCTGCCTGTATCAATAAAGCTATGCACCTAGCAGCTATCCACACCTAGGTTCCACTTCCACCTTAAACCTTTGTTTTTTTTTGTTTCTTTGTTCTATTTATTGTTACCAAACTTACCTGAAAAAAAAAAAAAAAAAGCGAAAAAAACTTTTTTTTTTTGAATTTTTTTAATTTCCTCGTTCTCTAGCGGTATCCAAACCGCTAGCTGGCTGCTGTGGAGGCACCCATGTGTGCACGCTCACGGCCATGCCCGCACCTAGCTGTGAGTGTCCAGCCACACCCTCACCCCTGCAGTCACAGTTTGACCGACAGCAGAAGGAGCCAATGGCTCCCCTGCCCTCAGTACCCTCCCCCACAACCAGGAAGTTCAGGAAACCCCCGAGTATCTTCCCTGTCGTGGCGGAGGATAAAAGCGGGTACGGGGGGTGATGCATTCTTTGCATTAATGCAGAGAATGCATCAGGTTGAAAGTTAAAAACACCCAGCCTTTTATATTACTTTAAGTGCAATGCAAACTTTATCCATATGCATGCTGAGCAATCCGAGCCGGTGGCGGTGAAAGCCGCGTTGAGGCGTTACATTTTAGCACAAAAACCTTTCATCAGCAATACTGGGATTTGTGGATTGTATTATTGTTAACCTTAAAATAAAAAAAAACAAATACCTCTCAAGAGACTTTAATATTAAGTTAATATTGCTCACTACAGAAAATCCACCCCATGTCAAGAAGAAGAGTGACGAAAGAAGCACTCTACAGTTCTAACACACTTCCTGTCCTAGGGTGACAATGCCTCTCAACTACTGATACAGTGCTGTGAGCGTTGTCACCCAAGGTGGAAATAATGGGAAAAATTGAAAGAAAAAAAGAAAAGGAGTGCAGCCACCACATCTGAGGACTGGTCATCTGCAATATGTGACAGCTTTGTTCTTGGGTTTAGATTTATTGGGAGAGAGATATTTATAGAGACGACACAATTATAATCTAGACAGAATCTTCACATTCTAAAATGAGCCCAGTCATGACTTGTTATCTTTAGATTTTTAGAATCACTGACAGCACTGGATCCCTGGAAAACAGGGCCAGCAGGTACCCAGAAAATACACCAAGGGAGCTGGGTGTTCCCTATAGGGGGTCTGAGGCCCATCTCACACAACACCCGCCTCCTCCATGATCCCCCGCCAGTGTGGCCCCTGAACCCCACACACTCACGTGTGTCCGCAGCTGCCGATAGCCACGGGCTTGTGGTAGACCTCCAGGCAGATGGGGCAGCCGTACTGGGTCTCTAGGCTGTCGGCGGAGGACGGGACGGCTGGGATCTGGTGTTGCTGATGTTGCCGGTGCTGGGCTGAGGCCACCAGGTTCCGGAACATTGCCATGACCGCCGCGGCACCGTCACCTCAGCCGCTGCAGCAGGACATAAACACTGCTCGTCATCACATCGGGTCAGGTGACGTCACCGGCGCGGCGACACGCGTCACCATGGAGACCCGCCAGGCCTAGCGGGCCTTCTCAGGGCTTCGGTGAAACCCAGAGTGACGGCCCTAACCGTTTCAAATGGACAACACTCAGAACTCAATAGATCATATTAGGCATAATCCTTGCACATATGCTAATTCCCTATGATACACTTCGCTATGGCGCGTCCGCCATCTTATCTAAGGGCAAGCCTAGCTTTTAGTTTCCAAATGTTTTGCTGCTTTATGGCGAGTGCTGCCAACTAAAACATGTAGAAGAATGTTATTAGCAACCGTTTCATATGTTTATTATGATGCTATGCTAAGGAGGCCACTATAAGCTCTTTACTAAGGTGCCATCCGCCATTTTAACTACGGGCAAGGAAGGGTTATTGTCATGAGTTTTGGCTTGTGTTGCATGCTACTAGGGATGGACTTTGAGTTTTGCTCGACCATGACTTCCACCCAAACTCTAGCTATTCGCGGTTCTAAAAAAATGTTGAGCTATTGTGATTGTTCCCAATTGTGTACTTATGGCCTCTGGACTGTGGTAAGGTGGCTTGGAAGGGCCAATCATGAGAGTTTCCTATTGTGCCAGCCTCCCTCCTATAAAAGTCAGAATTCCCATGTGCCTTTGTTCTCTGTGTGAGTGTGTGTTGCAGTGTATATGGGGTAGTTATAGGGTTGCCACCTTTTCTTCAAGGGAAACCCGAACACTCTACCAACACACGGATATTTTTTTGGGAGAATAAGTTGTGGCTTGTTCATATGTAAATATCACAGTTTAAACTATTTTAATTGGGTAGCCAGTAGCCCCTATCTTAATTTTGGTTGCCCCTGTCTGCCTGGCATCTTGTGTCCGGGTTTCTGCTGCCATGAAACCCGAACTGTCCGGGTGAATCCTGGACAGGTGGCAACCCTAGGTAGTTAGGAAAAACTCACAGCAGGCAGGAAAAGTTAGGCCTCATTCACACAAGATGTTTATTTCTGGAGGTGAATTGCTGCAGCAAGAATATTCAGATTTATTTGGCAGGAATCACAGGTGGCTGCGGCCACTTAGCCTATACAAAGGAATGACAGGCTGACAGCGCTGCAACTGTCTGCCTGTATTTGAATGTAATCATGCATGCCGGTCATCTGTATGTAACCGAGGTAATTGTTCCGTGTGCGATGACATGCAAACACAGGCGGACAGCTGCAGCTGCTGTCAACCTATTATTGCTTTGTACAGGCTGAGTGTCCACAGCCACCTATGATTCCTGCTGCAAGAATCCACCTATGGAAGGTATTCATAACAAAATGCAAGAGAAAAAGAAAGGGACTCACAGACCACCTCTAAACCCAAGTCCTTTTAATGCAAGTTTGGTATGCACAAGTATATGTTGGCGGCAGTGAAACGGTTAAAGATAGGTTCACACCTGGGACGCGTGTCCCAGCATTGCGCAGTCCTGCACAATGCAGACAGTGATTGCCCCGCTGCCCCATTGATCTCAATGGGGTGGCATGCGTGCGGCAATCACAGAAAGGCACATTCACCTTTTTTTTTGCTATACATGACGCACGGCTGTTTTAGCCGCGATTGTGTTCGGAAGCACATGCGGAATCGCGGCAGGAAACTGCCCGACTGGTGTGCCATTAGAAAATAATGCTACCCACAGTGCGATCAGTTCACACCTTGGCGACTCCCGACCGCGGCAATCCATGCGGAATCGTGCATGATTGCCGCGCGGTGAGGTGTCGTCTAGGTGTGAACCTAGCCTAAAGGCTCGAGATGTCCATACATGGGGGTCTCAGACTTCATAAGTACAAAAATTGTAGGTTTATGATGCACAAACAACTAGCAAGTGACTTTCACCTTTGAATATTATAATAATTTGGACGTGCAGGAAAATTTCACATGGCCGTGGTTAGAATGTATTTGCTGTAATGTTGATGCCGTGCACGGATGAATTTTTGGCATAAGTAGAATGTATAGATTTTGGGTGGGGGAGTTAAAAAAAAAACAAAAAACAAGGCAACCTTGCAGTAGTTTTCATTTCATATCTGCATCATGGTTGCCCATCATTGTCCAGTAAAGAGCAAGCCGGAGTCACAAAAAAACAGGAACACTGACTGTTACCTTAGTGTCCTCCCGTTACCCTAAGCTCAGTATACCGCGAGCTACAGCTCGCGGTATACTGAGACGCCGCAGCCGGAGCGGATCCCGATGTAGATGACGGGATCCGCCCAGCTGCGTGACAGCTGGCTCTGCCTATCTAGAGGCAGAGCCAGCTGTACCCGCCCCCTCCCCCGTCCGTTCCGCCAGTCAGCGCTGGCAGATCGGAGCGGGGAGAGGGGAATCCAGCCCGGTTCGAGAGGTGAGCGAACCTGGTATGTGTTCGCTCACCTCCCAATCTACTGAGCCGACCTGTGACAGTCTCATTGTCACAGTCGCTAGAACGGATGAATTTTTGGCATAAGTAGAATGTATAGATTTTGGGTGGGGGAGTTAAAAAAAAAACAAAAAACAAGGCAACCTTGCAGTAGTTTTCATTTCATATCTGCATCATGGTTGCCCATCATTGTCCAGTAAAGAGCAAGCCGGAGTCACAAAAAAACAGGAACACTGACTGATGCTTGGATCCAGTGGTTAAAACCTGCCACTAGATATAAATGCCGGGTAGGGCATTGCGGTACCCAAGATAAATGCTCCCTCAGTTAAGAAAAGAGCTTGTCCTGGCCACTCAATGGTACCACAATACCCGGTGGTGTTGCCTTGGCATAGGACTCCTACAGATGAAGGGCAGACTACTGTGCTGCAGTGGAAGGGGGCAGCACTGCGAACATCACCTGAGTAGGGAGCAGCATCACATGCGCACTACCAGGGTTGGGGATGTTGGATAGCCGAGGCTACCAGAGGATACACATACCTGCAGAACATAGTGTATAGTGGCTGTAGGCGTTCTGGTGCACACTCACGGTCCCACTGTCAAAAAAAGTAGGAAATTCAGATTGGCGGTTGAGCCTAATACGGCTCAGCTACCTCACCATGGAACAGCACACATACAAAAACAATGAAACTGCATCAGAAGGCCTGCACAACAAAGAGAAAGACGTCAGGAAAAGTAATATGGGGCTGCACCTACACAGTACTCTGTTGCCTCAGTACTGAACAGCCCCAAATAATAAGTTTTATGGATTTAATGCATTGCGCTAGTACCAAGTAGAAAGGATAAGAGCAGCATACAATCCTATTAGAGAAAAAAGTGAAGGCTCAGTAAAGGAAAAATTAAACCGCCTCAGTCCTACTGCCCACTATATACTGTACAGCAGCTTCTGTAGAATGTCACATACAGTAGCCATTAGCCTGCTAGTCACAAACAACAGTGAGTTTAGCGATGGGGTCAGAACAGCCGCACTTCTGGCCCCGATACTCAGGCATTAATCCCCAGACATACTGGCCTGACCTGAATAGTAGAGTCCTGTGCTAACTAGAACCCGGGAAGGTTGTCACTGCTGTTCTCTCCAGTAATGTTGCAGATGAGGTAGGCACAAGTACATGATGAATCCCCAGCATGGCCATTGTAACTGCACATACTCATGATATGCCACGGCCCTAGACCCGACACTTAGCAAGTAATTCACAAACAATACTGACCTGACCTTGAATGTACAGTCCTGTCATAGGTGAAAAACATACAGGATTGTTTTCATTGGGAATACAGGGCCATCACAAAGAACGCCAGTATGGCAAAACTGGGAAAACTGAGCTCGTTAGACCGGAGAGACCTCCAGGATTTTATATATCTGGCATGACTTTACCAGTGTGTGTTGACTGACCGGAGAGACTTCCAGGATTTCCTATATCTGGCATGACTTTACCAGTGTATGTTGACTGACCGGAGAGACTTCCAGGATTTCCTATATCTGGCATGACTTTACTACTGTATGTTGACTGACCGGAGAGACTTCAAGGATTTCCTATATCTGGCATGAGTTTACCAGCAGCTGTTGACATTAGAAATTCTTCCAAAATCAAGTGAAAATTGTAGCAGAGAGGAATATGTTAATACTCGCCCAAATGCTCCGATGCCTAGCCCGATACCAGAGGTTCCGGTATCAGGAAGCTAGCGGGTGAGTCATTACACACTTCCCGGCTTCCTGATTGGCCGGGAAAACGGCTCCATGCTCCCTCGTCTCTTTCCGGCTTCTCGGCTAATCAGGAAGCTGGGTAGTGTGTAATGACTCACCGCCTAGCTTCCTGATTGGTTGGGAAGCTGGCCAATCAGCAAAATGTCGAGTCATTACCCGCCCCCCGGCTTTCTGATTGGCCAGAAAGCCGACTTCATGCTCCCTCGTCACGTGGTGACGAGGGAGCATGGAGCTGGCTTCCCGGCCAATCAGGAAGGAGGGCGGCGTGAAATAACTCGTTGGACGGCTTCTTGATTGGCCCGCTTCTCGACCAATCAGGAAGCCGGGCAACGAGTCATTACACGGTGCCTGGCTTTCTAAATAGCCAGAAAGCCAGTTCCATGCTTCCTTGTCACCTCATGGAGACGGCTTCCCTGCTAATCCGGAATCCAGTGGGCGAGTCATTACACACCGATCAGATCAGTTTGATCCAGCATATAACTTTTTTTTCTGGACATTCAACAAATGGAATGTTTTTTTGTTGTTTTTAATTCTCTATTTAGTTATTTCTTTCAAAACCAATACGTGATTAAATAAGAATAGCAATTCAGATCCATCTCATGTATATTTACAAAAACATAGAGATATTTTCACCTGATTTATCCCTAACTAATACATTCATTATTCCTAACTCCACCAGGATTCAATCCATACCATTTACTATTTTTACTTATCCCATTCCCAACTTCCTGGCCAAACACAAAAAAAAAAAAATGTTTAATACAAGAGCCCAGATTCTAAAATATCTCAATGAAGTATTAGCATTAATAATTACACTTGACACAAGGTTCCTATATTCCTGAGAGTAGGTGATCACATCCAACTAGACCAGGTATATCCCAATTTCTCATCTCTATAATATAATGACGCTGAAAGTTCTTCCATATCTCTAATTTCAGCAATTTTAGAGAACCACAGTTGAATTGATGATGGTGTCTCCTTTCTCCAGTGCAGAGTTGTACAAATTCTCGCTGCATTTACTATCAGGGTTATTCACAAAAGAGTGAAGAGTTTGGAGAAGGAAGGAGAAGTGAGCAATCTAGGACAACATTGCTGAACTGGAAAGTGAGCTGAATTGGAGATTTTTTCCAAATCTGCTATGTTGTCCTAGATCCGTGGTTCCCAACCGGTGGGTTGTGAGTAAGCCACGACTCATTCTCCCAAATTTTTTTTCCATGCATGGCTAGAGTGTTTGGGTTTCGCTGGAAGAAAAGGTGGCAACCCTACTATGAGGTGAGTGGAAATCACTCATCTCATAGTTCTCCTTTAAAGTGTGTGTACAACCAAACTTTACTTTTCTTTACACCTGCTCAGGTCTGACACATCTCCCTCTCCCGCTGTGCTGAACAATAAACCCCGCCCACCTCTCTCATATAGCTCCTCCCCTAATCATAGTTCACTGTACAGCTAAACCCCGCCCACGTCCTAATCTCACAGATGATTTATCTCCTATCCCCATGCCACTGTATATCTGGACCCCGCCTACGTCCTCATCTGAATGAGATAACTCCTCCTCTAACCCTGTTCCACTCTACATCTAAACCCCGCCTACGTCTTTATCTCACTGAGATAACTCCTCCCCTAACACCAATTCACTCACTACCCACTGTGGCCTCTCAGCAGCAGTGAAAGTACATTTCCCAGCATGCAGTGCACGCCAAGTTCTTATTGTTCTAAGCCGATGTCGCAGGTTTTTAGACGTCATGCTGAGATGACGTCATTCGCGCCGGCCGGAAGCAGCTGTCAGCTGGAATCAGTCACGTTGTAGTAATGTGTGAGGTGGAGGAGAGCGGCTGTCAGGATCTGAAGAGAGAGGAGCCGGCAAGCAGGTGATTGGAGATTAGAGAGGGCTGCAGGGCGTCCAGCACACTGATACAAGGCAGGGATGGAGTTGAGGAAGGGATGCAGACTACCCAGCATGCTGAGATGAAGCGGGATGGAGATGAGGGGGGAATGCAGATTGCCCAGCATGCTGAGATGAGGGGGGAATGCAGACTGCCAGCATGCTGATATGAGGTGGGAATGCAGATTGCCCAGCATGCTGAGATGAAGCAGGGATGCAGATGAGGGGGGATGCAGACTGCTTAGCATGCTGATATGTGGGAGGGATGTAGACTACCCAGCACTCTCATATATGGCAGTGATGAAGACAAGGGAGTGATACAGACTGTCAAGCACACTCATATGAGGAAGGGATAGAGATGAGGGAGGGATGCAGGCTGCCCAGCATGCTGAGATGAGGGGGGGATGGAGATGAGGGAGGGATGCAGGCTGCCCAGCATGCTGAGAGGAGGGAGGGATGCAGGCTGCCCACCACCCTGTCCTCCATTCCCTTCACCACTCGATGTAAACTAAAGCATTGTTGGGTGGAGTTGGGATTCCTTGTATTCCGGGAAGAGGCTTTTGCTGAACATATAGCTTCTTTGTATTGATTGTGTTCGCAGGATTGGCCAAACATGCATGAAATGCAAGGAAGCCTCAGCTGTCCTGATCATCCGTGTGGGAGATGCCTTCTGCAGGTAGGTGACCATGGAGATTATCTGTCTGGTTGTCTGTCGCCCTTTTTTCAACAAGTACATGAATCTGTCACATGTGCCGACGTTTTTCTCTCTTGCTGAATTCCGGGGTCGGTGTTTATAAAGATGTTTGTTATGTGCTATAGGGAATTGTACTGGCAGGAGACGTGAATGTGGGAAAAGATCTGAAAACCTCTTTGTGTGTCTTTGTCAGTAACAGACCAAAACAGCGAATCTGTCTTTTCCAGGTCGTGCTTCAGAGAATACTTTGTGCACAAATTCCGGGCTATGCTGGGCAAGAACAGAGTCGTCTTCCCAGGAGAGAAGGTAAGGAAGAGATTATTACTGTACTGGCTGTGTGTGTGTGTGTGTGTGTGTGTGTGTCAGAGCTCTAGTTTAAAAAAAAAACAACAAAAAAACGTAAAGAACTCTGGGAAAACGTGAAAAATGTCCCCATGCAGTGAAGCTCCCCCCGTACTGCAAGGGTTAAGTGCTCATTTTGGTCTAGGGGACTGAAATAAAGAAGATGTACTCACCTGATCCTCGGTTCCTCCAGGTTGTTAAACCAATTCCTGCAGCCTCGCTCCCCCTCTGCTCCAGCGATTGATTGTCCCTCAGCTTCCTTACACTGTATTGTGATGTGATGACTTACAGGACCTTAGACCGCCAGGGCAGAGGGGAAGCGATGCTGCAGGAACCGGTCTAACAGCCAGCCGTCTTCCGAGGTTCCAGATTCTTATTTCTGCCTGGAGTTCTTCTTTAAAACCCTTTAGGAAAGTAAAGCATTTAATTTCATGTGAATACATCCCCTCTTCCAAAACCCTAATCTGTCATTACAACTGCTAACTATTGTTATGTATCATGTTTAGTCCAAACATTAAAAGAAATCGAGTCACAAAGTAATCCTTCAGCCCTGATGTAGGGGGATATTGTGGACCCTGAAATGCGTTGGCTCTTTTATTCCATTGATATAAATAACATTTCATATTGGAATCTACTATCAGCAGTGGCACCCCCATTTGTTTTCTCATTGATCACATCCCAGATTTTATGTTTTCTGCTTTTCAGGTTCTCCTGTCCTATTCGGGGGGGGCGTCATCTAGTGCTATGATCCAGCAGGTTCAAGAGGTAAATATTCCAAGCTTGTTATTTTATAGCTAACACGGCTATAATACTACTACTAGAGTTTCCGAGAACACAGAAGCCTTTTCTATGAACACAGACTGATTTGTATCATGTGCCTGTGACCACATTAATAATGCTGAGATCTGACCCTGGAAGTAGACCAGGAGAAGGTGGAAGCACTGGCCATGGGGGGCAGAAAGTCTGTCATATAGTTCAAATATACCGTGTATACTAGCAAATGATGGCACACAACTCCTGGGAGCCCATAAAATGTTTTGTTGTTAAGGTGGTTCACTTTCAATTCACTGGGTCACTACAGGACACGGTATTAATGTAGGGGCTGGGGGGAGGCACCACAACTCACAGCAGGGGGCTAGAGTCATTGGTTGAGATTTCTTCTAACTTGCTGTATTGGGATAGAAAATAGCGGGAAACTCTAACAAGAGTATGTGGAGCCGGTATTGAACGCCTAATCTTTTTCTTTCCTTTCCATTCCCCTCCTTTCCTTTCCCTTTTCTTTCCTTTCCATTCCCTTTTTTTTTCTTTTCTTTCCTTTTTCCCTTTTTTCTTTTCTTTCCCGTTTCCTTGGAGGGCTCCAGTTTTATACTTACGAATGAACATAGAGGATTATACATTGCTGTAGATGTTATGTACAGTACATTGAAATCTTTGGATTGCATATTATGAACAGAGTTTGCTGCTCTGACATCTTTTTTTATGACGCAGTGCGTACTATTAAGCTGACAAACATTTGGTTGTCTTCCAGGGATTGAGCCGTGATGCTTCTAAGAAGCTGCGTTTTATACCAGGCATCCTTTTCATTGATGGTAAGTGTGTGGAATGTGGCACAGTCCAGCCGAACGGCTTTTAGGTTAACGCCCATCTCTAGAAGTAAACCCCTCCCCCCCCCGCTCTGCAAGCGCTAACTGCTCGTTTTATGTCTTGTGTAAAGGACATTTACTTACCTGATCCCCGTTCCTGCAGGCTCCAAGACCGGCACCTACAGCCTCTTCTCCTCTACGCTCCAGCAGACTTGCTGACATCATCACATACAATGCAGGGACCATAGCCCTGCATTATACGTGAGGTTCGCAAAGGACAATCCACAGACCAGAGCGTAGGGGAGCAGTGTGCTCGCCAATTGCCAGGGGAGCGGGGATCAGGTAAGTAAAAGTCCTTTACACAATGCCCCTAAACTGAAACCAGTGATTAACTCTTGCAGTACAGTGATAACCTAACTGTGAGGGGAGTTTTTTTGCCCCTGGAGATGGGCTTTAAGTGGGGAGCATATTGAACATTGAATAATCGGGGACCGCTGTCTCGGTCAGCACGGTTTAGATAGAACAGCATCTGCTCAATGTAAAAATGATAGTAACTTGTTTTCCTATTGAACCTGTGGACATCTGTGAGTATTATAAATCCTGCAAATAAGCTGTAGGGAGAGCTGATGATAGGAGTCACAAGACTCTCCTCAGCTGAACAGTAGCCAGGCAGATAAATAATGCGGAGTACAGGAGGCCATTCTCTTTCCTTTGTTGGAGAGATTTCCCCTTTATTTCAGTTGTCAGGAGTAGAGAAAGTGATCAGAACCAATCAGAACCTCTCCATCAGGGTCACTGACTGCAATGAATGCACTTCTGTTAGTGGAGAGTGAAAGGGTTAGGATCTCTGAGGTTTTTGTATCTGTTTTAGCTTCCCTCTGTTCAAGGTTTCCTTTCTTCCTTTTGTGTCAATGAGAATGGAAATGATGAAAAGTCTCTGCAATACGGAGTTGAACTCTTTTTTGCATTTCCATTCTAAATGAATAGAAGTATGTAACGAGCCCCTTGCTCGCTCGGTTCCACTCTCCCGGCACTCCTCAGATTTCAGACCGCAGCGTCTGATATTTCGGTCGTCCGATAATTCGGGATTGGAACTACAGCTATGTGCCGTTCGTATCCAGTGGTGATAGCTCAGAACAAACACCAGGCAGGCTGTATGTAAGTTCAAACAGGAATCTCCTTTATTGGATGCACGCACACACTTTTATACACCACAGTTTGAAGGTGGCCCAACCGACCACCTTCCTATTGGTCAGTTGTAAAGTCCCCTCTAGTCCTCACTTAGGTCCTATTGGCCATGCAAATGAGGACTTGAAACAGGGTCAGCAGGGATTGGTTCGATAGCTTGAAACGGAGGGCTGATATGTATAATGACACAGAAAAGTCCCAGGAGATAAATTATTCCAAGGACCATGACGAAGTATTAGTACAAACTGCTCATTTTTATTTTTTATCAGTACTTGACGGTACCGAGTACTGCTATTGGCATCCCGAGGTAGCATGGGCCAGGCTTCCTCCAGTGTCTCGGGGAAGCACAAATCTGGCTTTCTGATTGGCTAGGAAGCTGTCTTCACCCTGCCTAGCGACACTGCGACGTAGCCTGGCTTTCTTACCAATCAGCAAGCTTGGCGGCGGGTCATAAACCCCTGGCCGGCTTCCTGATTCCCTAGAAAGCCAGCTTCATGCTCCCTCGCCACACTGTGAGTCATGACCTGCCACCAGGCTTCCTGATTGGTCAGGAAGCCAGGCTGCCTCACAGTGCCGCTAGGCAGCATGAAGCCGGCTTCCTAGCCAATCAAGTCATGACCTGCCGCCTGGCTTCTGATTGTCCGGAAAGCTAGCTCCATGCTCCCTCACGGCGCTGCTGGTCAGAGGGATTCTCCCTTTGAATGGAAGTTCCGGTATGGGGGTAAGTATCGGCGCATTTGGGGCGGGTGCATCCCTAGTACAAACCTATTGACTCTTTATTATGTATTTGGGTTCTATGTATAAAATTAACCCTTGCATCCGCTACACTACAGACGTTTCTCTCTCTCTCTCTCTCTCTCTCTCTCATCTCCTACAGAGGGTGCTGTGTGCGGTCAGACCTGGGAGGACAGGGAACGGGTCATGTTGGAAATGAAGAGCATTTTAAAGGCAACCTCATTCCCATTTCATATCTTGTCCTTGGAGCAGGTAAGCCTGAATCACAAATCACTCTTCATCATACATATGTGAATATAGAAGAAAGCTTATTAAAGCATGTCAATGACGTCATTTGCTTAGTCACCATAAAGAGATTTTACTGCAGCCGGATATTATATAATGGAAGGAATGTGAAAGCAAAGAGTCTATTGCACAAAACAATCCGATTTCCATTCTGTTCTTATTGTTGACTTATGACTTCTGGCTGTATGCTGTTCCCACAGGGGTTTGGACCGGTACTCCTACCTTGTGTGTTTTATAGTACAGTCATATGTACAACATTGCAGGTCACCTGTGCTAAGTTATACGGTGTTTATCTATGGTAAATGGCATATTTTTCATACTAGAAGTTAGGGATGCACTGTTGCCGGTTTTTCGGTATCGAGTACGCGTACTGATATTTATATTTCAGTGCTCACCAATACCGAGTACCGATACAGTACTTCTGCTAGCATGGAGCCAGCTTCCTGGGCAATCATTGTCATTACCTTCTGCCTGGCTTCTTGATTGCCCAGGAAACTGACTCCATGCTGTTTGGCTGCTCGATGTTGATTTGCTTGGTAGTCAGCTCCCCAGCCAGTCAGCATTGAGCTGGCTTTGGGGCCAATCAGGAAGCTGGCTCCATGCTTTTTGGTCTGCTCCATGCTGATTGGTTGGGAAGCTGGCTTCCCAGGCCAAACGGCATGGAGCCGGCTTCCCGGCCAATCAGGAAGCCAGGCGAGTCATTAACTGCCCCCGGCTTCCTAATTGGCCACCGGAAGCTGGCTCCATGTTCCCTCGCGGCACTGCCGGTCAGAGGAAATCTCCATCTGACCGGAAGTTAAGGTATCGGAGCATTTGGGTGAGTACTTGGGTCCAAATACTCGGTATCGATGCATCCCTACTATAAATGTAAACTGATTGTATATTTTTGTTATGGGTTCATACCAACACCCTATTCATATCTAGAAGATGTATGTAGGAACAGACAGATATCTGGATTCCACCCCCCTGTAGGTCTACCTAGGGGTAGGTAACATCGGCACTCCAGCTCTGGTGAAACTCCAAATCCCGTCATACCTGTGGTTTTCAGTCTTGCAAAGCCTTATGGGACTTGTAGTTCCACAAAGCCTGGAGTGCCGAGGTTGCCTACCCCTGGTCTGTTCTATCACTTATCAGTATCACAATGCTTAATAAACATTTACTCCTAAAATACTATATTGAAGATCCTAAAACTGTAAAACCGCCATCACTGAAGTGTCTCACCTTCTTTCCGTCTTCCCTTCCTTCCGTCTTCCCTTCCAATGTGGAGGAGGTATCTGGGTCTTCCGGGAGGGTCGCACTGTACAGCAGGACTGGGTGAACTCTTCAGTATCTACCAAAAACTCTAATATCAGTTTGGTGTACTACGAGTCTTTAAAGCTTTCTTCGTGTGCCAAAAAAAAAGTTTGATAGTATACTCCTCCTTTTCCCCGGCTGGGGGGGTAACATATCCTGCTGACGAGACCCTGGGGAATCTTATGAGAATACTTCAGCACAATACAGAATTTGGGCTACGCATCAGTCCCAAGGATCTAATATGGGATCTGGAGTTGAACTTTAAGGTCATTTGGGCAGGTTTTCTGTGTTTTTAGCACGGTTGCAGGATTTTCTGGTTAGCATCCATAGTAACCTGGTTTTACATGAAGCTGTACTTTGATTGTGATCTCTTTTTGCTGCAGATATTCTCTTTGTCAGGATCTGTACTTCAGGGAAATCTCCCCGAGGTTCCTGGGCGGGAAGAGAATTACAAGCAGGCAGTGGGCAGTTTTTTGGGGCAGCAGAGGGAACAGGAAGAGGACGGGATATCGGATGCCACTGAAAGGCTGGCACAGATTCACACTGCAGACAACACATCAGCAGAATGCAGCCAATCTCCAACATTCATCCGTCCCCCAGCAGAGCACACCACAGCACTGAGGGACATGATCAACTCTGCCAGAACACTGACGGCCAAGCAAGAGCTGCTACATTCACTCCGGTAAGCTTCACCCCGGCATGCTGAAGGGCAGACACACCAGTGTGGGCAGGAATCCTTCAACCCAGGGACGGGGAAGCTCCGGGCCTCCAGCTGTGGTGAAACTACAAATCCCATGATGCATCTGTCTCTGGGAGTCATGCCTGTGAGAATCTTGGAATGCCTCATGGGATATGTAGTTCCACCACAGCTGGAGGGCCGGAGGTTCCCTACCCCTGACGTAACCTGTAACACAGAAAGCATGCTGACACTCTGGCTTCAGCATTTTGTATCATTGACCCAGAAATACTGAAGTCTGACATTTCTCCAAGCTTCCCGAGTTAGTCTTCCTCCGGGCCGGGGACCTACAGCCACAGCTTCAGCATAACAAGCGGGTTGTATTTTAAGAAGCAGATCAGTAGCGTCTGCCCCATATTTCCAGGTTTAAGAGGAATCTATCAGAACAGGAATGTGGAAGGAGCCATTGCTGACCGCTTTCTTTCACCAAAGTTTTATTGTTTTTAGTTAAACATCAAAACAAAAATGAAGCATTCTAGTTGTGCTGACACAGCAGCGAAGAAGAACATTAGATTATGTACATATAAAGCACTGAGATGGTGTTACGATGTTAAAGTGACATTAAACCCTCAGATTTTCTAACATAAAACAATACTGTAATGTGCGCCGTACTGTAATCCATGGTAGTTTCCCTTCTCTTTGCTGCTCTTCCTTTTTAAATCCTCATGTCTTCTCATGCTTGGGGAGAACTTCCCTTTGCAGCTGAGTGCCTCTTCCTGTAGTGCTGGCTCAGGTTTCAAACCAACACACAGACACCATGTATCCATTCCAGAGACAAGGCAGTCTGCTGCAAAATAGAAGTTCTGCCCTGCATGAGAAGACATACGGATTTAAAAGGAAGAGCAGCAAAGAGAAGGGAAACCACCATGGATTACAGTAAGGCGCACATTACAGTATTGTTTTATGTTACAAAATCTGAGGGTTTAATGTCACTTTAAGTTAAGATGGATCGTATAAAGTAAGAAGAGCCATTCTGTTAGTGTTGTACATAGCATAAACACTAGTCTAAATTAAAGTTGAATTAATCAAGGAGACCCATAGGGGTATATATGATTTGGAGGGCAAGGGGGGCTATTTGCGCTGCTCTGTAATAATTTAGGATATTAGGCCCTGATCGGTTTCTAAGGTGCAGTTCCAGGGCTGTTATCCTCATCCTTCACTACCTAATGAGTCACTGACCTGGAACAAGTGTGCAGCTATGGACATTGGTGCGCCAGACCTGCACACTTGTCTTGTAGCGGTGACTCAATAGACTAATGAACATGAATGAGGTTGTCGGCCCCAAAGCAGCGCCAGCAGAGGGGAGATCTCCAAAGAGTGAAGAACTTGTCAAATACTGTAATGTGCGCCGTACTGTAATCCATGGTAGTTTCCCTTCTCTTTGCTGCTCTTCCTTTTTAAATCCTCATGTCTTCTCATGCTTGGGGAGAACTTCCCTTTGCAGCTGAGTGCCTCTTCCTGTAGTGCTGGCTCAGGTTTCAAACCAACACACAGACACCATGTATCCATTCCAGAGACAAGGCAGTCTGCTGCAAAATAGAAGTTCTGCCCTGCATGAGAAGACATACGGATTTAAAAGGAAGAGCAGCAAAGAGAAGGGAAACCACCATGGATTACAGTAAGGCGCACATTACAGTATTGTTTTATGTTACAAAATCTGAGGGTTTAATGTCACTTTAAGTTAAGATGGATCGTATAAAGTAAGAAGAGCCATTCTGTTAGTGTTGTACATAGCATAAACACTAGTCTAAATTAAAGTTGAATTAATCAAGGAGACCCATAGGGGTATATATGATTTGGAGGGCAAGGGGGGCTATTTGCGCTGCTCTGTAATAATTTAGGATATTAGGCCCTGATCGGTTTCTAAGGTGCAGTTCCAGGGCTGTTATCCTCATCCTTCACTACCTAATGAGTCACTGACCTGGAACAAGTGTGCAGCTATGGACATTGGTGCGCCAGACCTGCACACTTGTCTTGTAGCGGTGACTCAATAGACTAATGAACATGAATGAGGTTGTCGGCCCCAAAGCAGCGCCAGCAGAGGGGAGATCTCCAAAGAGTGAAGAACTTGTCAGTATAATTATCATGTAACCATCATACAATATAGAGATACTGGGGATGTAAAGTGAAATTTTTATGTTGTTCAGGAGCCACCTAATTTTGCACGTGGCACGGACACTCGGTTACTCCAAGGTGATGAGCGGAGAAAGCTGCACCCGCCTGGCTGTCCGTCTGCTCAGCAATATTTCCTTGGGACGTGGCGCCTTTCTGGCTCTGGATACAGTGAGTGTGTTGTATGTAAATACGGAGAACATAACATGAGGTCCCATGAGACTTCTTTGTGGTAGTTTTCTAGGTGTCCCATGATTGTTTATCATGGATTTGTGGTCTTATTAAGAGTAGTAAGTTAGCCAAGGGCAGGCACCCCCTACTGCAGTGGTTCTCAACCTTTCTAGGGCCGGGACCCCTTGGTATCATTTGCCAAGTTGTGGTGACCCCCAACCGTAATATTTAGGGATGCACCAATACTAGTATCTATGCGGGCTCTCAGGTGGCTAGTGGGACTCTCTGGTGGCATCCAGTGAGGGCTCTGTGGTGATCGAGCACTCACCTCCCCTCACTCCTGCCTGCTCCCCTCTCTCTGATCCTCTCCGGCCGCTGCTGCTGTAGCGCCATCTAGGAGTACTGACACTGCTGTGCTAGGAGGAGGCTGAGGAGCCTTTTACCTAAAGCAGCACAAGGCAGGTGGGGACCCCCTCAACTGTGGGTTGAGATCCACAGGTTGAGAACCACTGCCCTACTGTGTTATACAGGCAGCAGCCACAACATGCCATGTTCACATGGTTATAATCCTCCCCTCCCTACTGGCCACAAAGTGTGACGGGGCCTCCTTTACCATTGGTGGTGAGAGAGGACACAAACCACAGTACAGCCATGATGAGAGTTCTGCCCTCTGTTTGCATAATTAAGGTGCCTTGTGTCTCATTGCAGTATTTTTGTATAGTTTATACTCTGGGGTCGCATGCTGGGACAATAGTTGTATAGAGAGCTGTCAGATCTAGCATCCGTTGTTCTGTCTCTTCTGTACAGGGTTTTGCTGATAATCGTTACAGGGATGTTGTCATTGTCCGTCCAATGAGAGAATACTCCTTAAAGGAAATTTCCTTCTACAACAGACTTTTTAATGTTTCATCGGTCTTCATCCCAGCATTGGACACTAAGGTACAGATATGTTATTTAATATTGAGACCTAGGAGGTTCTGAGCATCTTAAACCTTGTCCCTGGGAGCTTCTGGGGAGCTCCAAAATGACTTCTCTGGTTTCCCCAGAAGGATCTGAGAGATGTAGTGGAACATATTTCTGTAGAAGGAACTTAGCATGGCTTTCTGTAGAAGGAACTGTAGCATGGCTTTCGCTGGGAGGACCTGGGAAGGTGCAGCATGGCTTTCCCTGGGAAGGTGCAGCATGGCTTTCCCTGGGAGGGTGCAGCATGGCTTTCCCTGGGAGGGTGCAGCATGGCTTTCCCTGGGAGGGTGCAGCATGGCTTTCCCTGGGAGGGTGCAGCATGGCTTTCCCTGGGAGGGTGCAGCATGGCTTTCCCTGGGAGGGTATGAGCATGGCTGAGGCCCTGGGAGTGTGCAGCATGGCTTTCCCCGGGAGGACCTGGGAGGGTGTGCAGCATGGCTTTCCCCGGGAGGACCTGGGAGGGTGTGCAGCATGGCTTTCCCCGGGAGGGTGTGCAGCATGGCTTTCCCTGGGAAGATCTGGGGTAGCACAGCTTTCTCTCGATAAACAGAAGGTTTCCCCGCTCAGGAGGGGTCATTGTGGTGGTTTCCCTGTAGATCATGAATAGGGTGTGTAGTCCTGATCTACATTCAGCTGTTGGCTTGTACTCTGTGTAATTCCTCAGTTTTGCCTCCTCCTCCTCCTCCTCCTCCTCCTCCAGGCCTCTAACAGCAGTATTCAGCTTCTATCCGAATCCTTCATCACTAAACTACAAGCGGACTTCCCCTCCACAGTCAGCACGGTGTATAGGTGAGAGAGGACACTGACTAAACAGATACTAAATATACATCCGTGGTCTCTACAATCACCTGACTGTTGTCTGTTTGTAACTCCCATAGGACCAGTGAGAAGCTCCATGTCTCCAGGACAGACGCCACCCTACAGCAGAGCCAGCGGGAGAGGTGTCTGCTCTGTATGTGCACATTGGACACACACACTGGTGAGATTCCCATTGGATTGGCTCAATACTGGTCTCGATTTGGCCATTCTATATTTGATTAGTGTAATCCTAAAAATGTACCAGTGAGGTTGTATATTTGTCTTTTCTTACTATCACGACTCTGCGTTCTGCACTTTTATAAGATAACCGGACTTGCAAAGGCATTTGTCGCACACAGAGCAAATGTATATTCTTTGTGGCTATTGGAGTTCAGCCTCATTCATTGATCACTATTCTCTGCTCCAGTGAAATTCCTTCCCCTACAACAGCGGTTCTCAACCTGTGGGTCGCGACCCAAAAGTGGGTCGCAACTCGCTGTTGAGGGGGTCGCAGCATCCACTTCTGCAGCGCTAGGTGAGAGTCTCCTCAGCCTCCTCCTAGCGCAGCAGTGTCAGTCAGCGGGAGGACAGCAGAGGCTGTGAATATAAAAGTGCCGCTATACACACACTCCCTGGCCGCTGCAGCGACATCTAGTAGCCGGGGAGTGTACAGCAGGGCTTTTCTATTCAAAGCCGCTGCTATCCTCCTGCCTCCCATACAATGCGAGCTCTGCAGGAGGCGGGTGTCTAAGCAGTGCTGGGGCTGAGAAGGCTGCATGGAGACAGAGCAGGTAGCAGGGGCTGGGGAGGGCTTGTATTCTTGTGAGTGTGCTTCTATTTTTAGTCCCAAGTCTAGCGCCTTACTAATTCTGGAGTCCAGC
>NW_017310201.1:25855-28240 GCF_000935625.1 Nanorana parkeri
GTGGCGCCCCCCCCCCGTTGGGGGGGGGGGGGTCACCACAACTTGGCAAATGTTACCAAGGGGTCCCGGCCCTAGAAAGGTTGAGAACCACTGCCCTACAAGCGCATACTGTGACCACTATAGTCATTACTGAGTGGCTGCAGTGCCACCTTGCGGAAGGACAAAAGGTTGCAGGTTTATGTTACGTTAGTGTCAATGAATGGGATGTAATATTGTAACAGCAGCTTGTACTTCCCGACAGCTGACACTTTGTTCAGGTTCTCAAATTGGGCTCCACTCACCATTCACACCATGTTTATAGGGAGAAGTGAGTGCAATACCGTAGTCTGCAAACCCCTCCTATTGTCATGCGCTCATTTCTCTCTATGAACATGGCCTTTTGTGTTGCTATAATAGCTCATTTTTACATAGATGTCATCTGTCCATTAGTCTGTCATTGTCAGTTTGCATACGGTATAACGCTTGATCATTTGTATTTCTACTTGCCCTAATATCTTCATAGTTGACATCAGTCAGTACACTCCATATGACATCATTTTACTCTGACACCCAACCTATACTGCTAGCAATGGAGACAAAGGTGGGATCAAAGTGTAAATGATTGTTATTGACCTGACTTTCAGATCTTTTGTCACGACAGGTCCCGCTTCTGCCTTCTCTGCCACACAAGTGTCTCAGCAGCTCTCCGAGAAGAAATCCTCGCAAAGGGTTATTCCTGCAAAGGATTCTGGGAAACAGTGCTGCAGTGGAGGGCAGTGCTGTGAGGAAACGGCTTGCTGTACAAACAGGTGATTGTTGTATTGATAGAGCTTGTCATTTTGTCCCATGCACCATCACAGTGTTGTCAGGTAGGAGGCACTCCCAGCACATTTGACCCCGTGAGCTTCCCAGGTGTATGAAGAGACCCATGCAAAGACGGTCAGAAGTGCTCACATACGGTACCAACCTATATAGCAAAGTTACAATCTGCACAGGGAAAGATGCGGCATCACTTAACAGTATGAGCTCAGTGGCAGATTTCTATTTGGGTGTGCTTGATCTGGGGGCTTCAGCTGATATTGTGATGTGCGTGACTTCTGGTGTGTCCCTTTGCCTTTAACCTCTTGCCGTCCGCCCGTAGTAAAAAAAACGGACGGACGGCACTGCTGCATTTGCGGGCACGCACGGGCAGAAAAGACCCGACCATTGCACACACCCGTTACCGGGTGTTTACCACGCCAGGCACGGCCCCCCGCACACCGGTCTGTGGCTCCCTGGACGGCAGAGTGGACAGCTGCAGCCAGGTAAGACATCCCCGAAAATAAGACCTAGTGTCTTTTTTCGTAGGTTAAGGAGGTTGGGTTACCTCCTGGCAAAGCTGCACCCAATTTCTACTCTGCTATATATGCTCCAAGATGGAGGCTCTCATAGATTAGAGTTAGGACCGCACTGTACAGAGGGGCCTTGACGAGGCCGTGCGGCTTCCACATACTCTGCAAAAGTTGTGCTACTTAATCCTCTGTTTACCCCTAGTAGTTACAGTGAGCATTTTTAGTCGCAGGCTGGCTGGTGAGTTTGCTGGGAAATGTCTGTTTTGTTCCTCGCGAGTCTCTTTAGAGAGGGATAATGCCGGTTTTCACGTGCCATAAAAACGTACAGCTACTGCTGATGTATTGGGCTGTTTTTCAAGTCTTGTTTATTTCCTCCTCAGTGTTACAGGGACCCGAGACATGGCTCCTCTCCTCTGCTACAGCTGCAGGCTAACCGTCAAAGATCTGGTGAGTTAGGATTGCCAACTATTGTGTCACATATAAAGTAAAATCACTGAGGGGAATGTATCAAATCTGGAGCAGCTGTGCATGGTAACCAATCGGCTTCTCTCTTTTATTTTCAAAGATTAACTAAACAAACTGAGGTGAGACGCTGATTAGTTGCCATGGGCAGCAGCGCCAGATTCTGTCTGCTCCAGTTTTCAATTCTCCCCACTGTGTTTTAGGGCCACCGAACAGTGACCGGTTTTCTTTAAGGTGCTGTCGGATTTTATTTTTTTTCCTTTTCTTCCAAACAAGAAAATCTATTGTTAAGGACAGGTAAGGCAAACTCCAGCTGTGGTGAAACTACAATGCCCATCATGTATCTGCTTCTGGGAGTCATGTCGGTCGTTGTCAGTCTTAGAATGCCTAATGGGATTTGTAGTTGCACCACAGTTGGAGGGCCAGTGTTTGCCTACCCCTGGTTTAGTGTATGTAGGATCTATTTGTGCTGAAAAATCTTTATCTTCTTCCATGACAGAATTCTATTGATAAGTTGCCCAGTTACATCATAAAGGAGGCTGAACACAGGACTCGCAGGTACAGCATTATACAAATCAGTTGTGTCTTGTAAAGTTACAGAAATAAATGTTAG
>NW_017310202.1:0-18962 GCF_000935625.1 Nanorana parkeri
AAAGTGGCATTGGATGTTGCTGTTATAAACCCCTGAACCTCCGCCAGAGCAGAGGGGGAGAAAGCTTATCGGTCACAGGATCAAGGACTGGGTGACTATTTTATTATAGACCTCAGACCACATTGAGCACTTAACCCTTGCAGCACGGGGGTAACTCCACTACAAGGGTTAGTTTGTCATTTGCCAAGAATTTTTCTTAAAGATTTCTCAGTCCAGGGTTTTTGGATGTAAACCATCATTCCTCCATGACAATGGACCCAACATGTGTATGTAGAACATTTGATGAGAGTTTATTTGCTGTAAATGACCCCCAACCGTCCTAACACTAATCAGGAGATGACGACCCCTTCATCCTACAATAGGGGAGATGACTTCTTCTGGGGAATCTCCTTCACAACTTTGATGGTCCACCATTTATAATTCAGTCTCATCTTATCTGATGATGTGAAGATCTGATAATTCTCCAACATGATCCCTTAAACGTCGCACCTTCTACTCAGAAGTGACATAGAACTGTGACCTGTTCCCTCCATAGTGTCTGTTACTTACTTGTGTTGATCGGTAGAGAAATGTCATCCTGATCACTTTTCATCATCATCCCGACCTCCTCCGTGGACGGCCGGTCACCCCCCACATACGTCTCCACTTCTTCCTCTTTAACCTCAGCTTTTATATTGTTCCGTTCTTCATCCTAAACCCCAAAATAATAGAAAACATCTCATAAAGCTGAACTCCGGGGAGATAGAAAAGACAGAAAGGAATGCAGCTCTGTATATGTTTTTTAATGAAAACATTGTTAGTACCTGAATGTGACCTGGTATCAGGTTCCTGCAGTCCCTGTACAGCAAAGCTTAGACTGGGAGAGAGAGAAGCAGTCTGCTGCTTCTCATTTTCCTGTCCAGTCAAAGACTGGGGGAGGGACAAGACCTGTACATGTTTCTGACCTACAGCAGAGAAATATCAGGTCTCCTGCTCTGCCCATTTGAGGGCAGGTCTCCTTCCTATTTCCTCTGAGCCCGGGAGCCAAGGACCCTCACCTTGAGGGCGCATCATCACACCAGCATGGACTCACAGAAGCAAAGAACAGCACCACATATTTCAGCACGTGCCTTTTGGAGGGCACAAGGACGGAGCCTATCCATGATGTCACATGACTGGACCCAAGACCAACGGAAGAAAATTTTGTTTATACATGTTTAAGAAATAATAAAAGTGGAGGGTGGAGCAAGGGGAAGCTGAAATGCAGAGGGTGGAATGGGTGGGAGGCTACATTTCAGATGTAAACATTAACCCCTTCAAGACCAGGTGTTTAGACCCCCTTCCTGGCCAGGCCATTTTTCAGTATTCAGCGCTGCGGTACTTTGACTGACGTTTATTCCGTCATGCAACGCTGTACTGAAATGAATTTTATACCATTTTTTGGGGACAGATAGAGCTTTATTATTTGTGTTCTGAAAACTCCTCCATCACACCAACCTCCTCCTCCTCCTCCTCTTTTATCTCTTCTTTAACATCATTATCACACTCACTCTGGTTTATACCCTGAATATTGAGAACAATGAGATCAGATGTAACTACATAGATAATGATCAGGAGAAAAAGTATCCCCTATTATTTATTATTTCACCTTATGTGAGATGGTGAGTTCTTCCTGTGTGGAATCCCGGGAATACAGAGGACAGGGACATCTCTCTGGTGGGTTCCTCTTACTGGATCCATCTGTAGGAAACACACACACTGACTGAATACATTGTTTCTATGTGTGTATCAGATGATGGGGGAACTAGGTGGACCCTCCGTACTGCTCTCTCCTCTTACCCGGTGATGTGAGGGGCGGCTCATTCTCCATCATGACGTCCTTGTAGAGATCCTTGTGTTCCTCCATGAAGTAATAGACAAGTGACACCTTATAGGAACCTGACACACGCAATGATACAATCACTATTCTGTAATCCTGTCTGAAGGGAGAAGATAACAAGGATTACGTGTTCAAGAGTCACGTGTTTGAAAAAAGGCTTTCATTAGACAAATCCCGAATCGTTCAGAATATGAGACCTTGTGGGACAGTTCTGCAATTTTGGACACGATACCACAGTATTCATGCCCCGTAGTATCCAGGACATTGTGAAGAGTGGGATTGCCTATAAGAGCGCTCTCTGCATTCTGCACTTATGCCGCCTGTCAGGTGAAATGATTTGCCCAATAGTGACGGCAGAGTTCCATTCATTCAGATGACCACTGGACACCAAAGCTGAAGTTTAATATTTCTCTCCTAGACGACAATGGGGCTTATTATTGCACCTGCTGACCAACAATGGAAGGAGCTACAAGTACTCATGAAAATGCCCTGTATCGGCCCTGATATCTATACTAGTATTGATATCTGGATATCTCTACTACAAACCATCGACTGTGAATGTACAGTTGGATAAATGGCTCTATATTTAGGATGTATCTGGTCTATAAATGGCGGCTCTGGATGGACAGTTGGATAAATGGCTCTATATTTAGGATGTATCCGGTCTATAAATGGCGGCTCTGGATGGACAGTTGGATAAATGGCTCTATATTTAGGATGTATCCGGTCTATAAATGGCGGCTCTGGATGGACAGTTGGATAAATGGCTCTATATTTAGGATGTATCCGGTCTATAAATGGCGGCTCTGGATGGACAGTTGGATAAATGGCGCTAGATTTAGGATGTATCCGGTCTATAAATGGCAGCTCTGGATGGACAGTTATATAAAGGTCTCTATATTTACGTGCATGTATGCTATAAATCATAACAGACCTCACAGTGAACTTTGAGGAAGATGATGGGTATGAAGGATATGGTTACTGGGTGTAAATATAAAATTATATCTTATTACCGCCTCTGCAGCCGATTTAAGTAATGTCTCCTCTTTGCTTCCTCCCAAATCACTTCCCACCTCACTCTTAGATTACTTCCTGTTCATCACCCTACATCACTTCCTGTCTTTACCTTACATCACTTCCTGTAGGTGTCTTCCACGTGAGATCACCACCTTGTGTTGAATATAAATACTTCAGTCTCCGTTACGTGTCATCGTTGTGCTCGCTGTCTTGTGGTCTATTCCTCTGTTACGTTACCTCCATGACTACACACAGATTATACCTCACATCAAATCCAGACAATAAAGAAATATAATGAAAAACAACAATGTGATATATTTTTTTATATTAATAAAAGTGAAACTAAATAAGAAACTGTTTTAGAAAACAAACTGAAACTTGAAATACCACCTAGTGGGCTCATTTTACAAATCTTCAATACAACTATAAGGAGTGTTATTTTAGTCATGTGACTTTCATTTTCTGATCTCATTGAACTCCAAATAAAATAACAATCGGTTTTTAAATGGTGAAAAAAGATTCATATCTTGGTGTGTTTTAGGTTTTTGGGTTGAGCCAATTGTAATGATATATAGGTGTCATCTAGGCTGACCCTGTCCGTTGGGTCTCCATTCAGGTATGTGATACTAGGATTTTGGAATTCATTCAGATGACCACTGGACACCAAAGCTGAAGTTTAATATTTCTCTCCTAGACGACAATGGGGCTTATTATTGCACCTGCTGACCAACAATGGAAGGAGCTACAAGTACTCATGAAAATGCCCTGTATCGGCCCTGATATCTATACTAGTATTGATATCTGGATATCTCTACTACAAACCATCGACTGTGAATGTACAGTTGGATAAATGGCTCTATATTTAGGATGTATCCGGTCTATAAATGGCAGCTCTGGATGGACAGTTATATAAAGGTCTCTATATTTACGTGCATGTATGCTATAAATCATAACAGACCTCACAGTGAACTTTGAGGAAGATGATGGGTATGAAGGATATGGTTACTGGGTGTAAATATAAAATTATATCTTATTACCGCCTCTGCAGCCGATTTAAGTAATGTCTCCTCTTTGCTTCCTCCCAAATCACTTCCCACCTCACTCTTAGATTACTTCCTGTTCATCACCCTACATCACTTCCTGTCTTTACCTTACATCACTTCCTGTAGGTGTCTTCCACGTGAGATCACCACCTTGTGTTGAATATAAATACTTCAGTCTCCGTTACGTGTCATCGTTGTGCTCGCTGTCTTGTGGTCTATTCCTCTGTTACGTTACCTCCATGACTACACACAGATTATACCTCACATCAAATCCAGACAATAAAGAAATATAATGAAAAACAACAATGTGATATATTTTTTTATATTAATAAAAGTGAAACTAAATAAGAAACTGTTTTAGAAAACAAACTGAAACTTGAAATACCACCTAGTGGGCTCATTTTACAAATCTTCAATACAACTATAAGGAGTGTTATTTTAGTCATGTGACTTTCATTTTCTGATCTCATTGAACTCCAAATAAAATAACAATCGGTTTTTAAATGGTGAAAAAAGATTCATATCTTGGTGTGTTTTAGGTTTTTGGGTTGAGCCAATTGTAATGATATATAGGTGTCATCTAGGCTGACCCTGTCCGTTGGGTCTCCATTCAGGTATGTGATACTAGGATTTTGGAGCAATTGTCCCATTTTCTGCAGTCATTGCCTCCAGCGGGGGGATTTCTCTCCCCATTGTTCGAGGTTAGCTATTGTCAAACAAGTACACTTAGACATGCTGTATGGTGTACCACTTGCTAAACTCCCCATCCGTTGGCCTCTCTCTCTCTCTCTCTCTCTCTCTCTCTCTCTCTCTCTTGCTCCTCACCGTTGGCCTCTCTCTCTCGTACATTACCCAATGGGAAGGAGAATTCAGTTTACACCGGATGCTATAGACAGGATCATGTTCTTCACTCAGAAGACCTCTGTTAGAACAATATACCAGGAACCAGGCTTTAATCTTCAGACTCGATAGTATAGGACACCTCAGGTGTTCCGGAATGTTCCCGAATAAATGTTGGCGTTGTGGCCAGGAAAAATGGAATCTGCTACACAATTTCTGGACCTGCAACGACCTCGGATATTTCTGGTCAGAAGTCAAGTGCATTTTTCTGACATTTACTGATTTTCCGATTCCCAATGAACCGTCTTTCTTTTAATACATCACAAAATTCTATACCGAGACGTGTCTACAAAAAAATCGATACTGCCACGTCTTGTTGATGCAGCGAGAAGTTGTATACCTGAATGGTGGCGGCAGACATGTCCTCCCCATGCTAATGTGCATCAACAAGGTCAATGAGACTGAACGAATGGGGGATCCAGGTTTGTCCTCAAGAGGATCGCATGATAAATACACCGGTCTACAAATTTTGGGAAATGATCGACCTCCGTGATAAAATGTGTGACTTCTTACATATTTTGATGAGATGAATCAGAATCAAGGTGCTGTTGGTTGGCTAAAGTTTTCCAGATAAAGATTTATACACAGGAGAGTATATTTGCCTACAAGGGAGGGAGGTGTCTGATGATCGCGATGCCTCGTAACCTCTCCACAAAGTACGGTAGAACAATGAAAATGGTACCACATGGAAGTGTATCAATTTATCTTCACTTTGAGACTAAAGATTATTAACCAACTGTCATTTATTGTTCTAGCAAGGTATATTTGTCTTGGTCAGATCTACGCATCATGAGGTTTAGTGTTGATAAATGTAAAGTTCTGCACTTGGGACTAAAAACCTGCATGCGTCCTATACTCTGGGGGGAGTATGTTTGGGGGAGTCAATGATGGAGAAAGATCTGGGTGTTCTGGTAGATCATAGACTCAATAATAGCATGCAATGTCAAGCTGCAGTTTCTAAAGCAAGCAACATACTTTCTTGTATTAAGAGGGGTATAGACTCCAGAGAGAGAGACATCATCCTGCCCCTGTACAAAGCATTAGTAAGACCTCCATATGTCTCCATCCTTCCTTGTATTATAAGAGGTATAGACTCCAGAGAGAGAGACGTAATCTGCCGCTGTACAAAGCATTAGTAAGAACTTATCTGTCTCCATCCTTCCTTGTATTATAAGAGGTATAGACTCCAGATAGAGAGACATCATCCTGCCCATGTACAAAGCATTAGTAAGACCTCATCTGTATCCATCTTTCCTTGTATTATAAGAGGTATAGACTCCAGATACAGAGACATCATCCTGCCCATGTACAAAGCATTAGTAAGACCTCATCTGTCTCCATCCTTCCTTGTATTATAAGAGGTATAGACTCCAGAGAGAGAGAGAGACATCATCCTGCCCCTGTACAAAGCATTAGTAAGACATCATCTGGAATATGCAGTTCAGTTTTGGGCACCAGTTCACAGAAAGGATGTTGTGGAACTGGAGAAAGTGCAGCGAAGGCCGACTAAACTCATAAGAGGCATGGAGGAGCTCAGCTATGAGGAACGATTAGCGGGCCTGAATTTGTTCTCTCTGGAGAAGAGGTGATTAAGGGGGGGGCATGATCACCATGTATAAATACATAAATGGTCCATATAGTGAGCTTGGTGCCAAATTATTCACGTTAAGGTCACTGCAAAGGACAAGGGGGCACTATTTGCGTCTGGAGGAAAAGGGGTTTAACCATTTCATACGGAAAGGATTCTTCAAAGTTAGAGCTGTGAAAATGTGGAATAGACTCCCCCAGGAGCTAGTTCTAGCTAGCTCGGTTAATTGTTTTAAAAAACATCTGGATGTATTCCTAAATGCAGAGAATATTACTGGATATTGAGTTCTTAGAGGTATATTAAGCATCAGAGATTGTTGATCCAGGGAATATCCGATTGCCTTATGGGATCAGGAAGTAATTTTTTCCCCTGTTGGAGCAAATTGAACCGTGCTTTATAGGGTTTTTTTGCCTTCCTCTGGATCAACAGGGGGTAATTGTGGGCATAGTGTTCTGTTTAGGCTTTTTTTTTTTTGTATCTCTATAGGTTGGATTGGATGGACTTGTGCCTTTTTTCAACCTGACTAACTATGTAACTATCATACAGTTACAGCTGGTGGCCTGTGAAAGTGTCACGGACTAACATTTCCAAGGAACAGTTGCGTGATATTTTCCCTCAAAAGCCAAGATGCCTCGAAACCATGTAAACAACGAGGATTACTTCTGCTACATTTGTGGCGAGGTGCCATTTGCATCTCAAAAGTGTAGTATGACGGCACTGGTAAAAAAGGCATACAACCTATATTTTGGGTGCAAAATAGGGGATCAGGACAAGAGTTGGGCCCCTCATTACAGTTGCATTACTTATCTGCGTCATTGGCTAAACAAGAAGAAAAAGTCCATGCCTTTCACAGTCCCATTGGTGCGGAGGGAACCCACCAATCATAGTAGCGACTGCTATTTTTGCATGGTTCCCCCTATTGCAAAAGGGATCTCAAGAAAGAAGTGGACCGCGGAATATCCAAACATTCCATCCGCACTGCGTCCTGTACCCCATGGTGTCCACCAGAATCCTACTCTCTAGACTCAGATGATGATAAAGACGATGAGCAGGATGCAGCTGATCCGGGGCCATCGATGTCAGCGGAACCCAAACAGTAGCCCACCGTATGTTCCTCCTGAGCCACATCTCATTTCACAGAGCGGCCTGGTCAGGGATTTGGAACTGCCTAAGAGTAAGGCAGAGCTACTGGGCTCCAGATTACAACAGTGGAACTTCTTGCAGAGTAGTGTCAGGAAAAACCAATAAATGAATGGAAAGTTATGTTATTAGTATCCATAATAAGATACATTTATAATGATGGGTATTTTGTGGTAACAGAGATCTTCTGAGTGAAGAACATTATCCTGTCTATAGCATCCGGTGTACACTGAAGTCTCCTTCCCATTGGGTAATGTACGATAGAAAGAGATACCAATGGATGTGGAGTTTAGTAAGTGTTACACCATACAGCATGTCTAAGTGTACTCGTTTGACAATAGCTAACCTGGAACACTGTCAATGGGGAGAGAAATCCCCCCGCTGGAGGCAATGACTGCGGAAAATGGGACAATTGCTCCAAAATCCTAGTATCCC
The DNA here is from genome assembly GCF_000935625.1 of Nanorana parkeri. Lineage (NCBI taxonomy): Eukaryota > Metazoa > Chordata > Amphibia > Anura > Dicroglossidae > Nanorana > Nanorana parkeri. Next base: position 7,982 of record NW_017310202.1, read on the forward strand.
GTACCTGAATGGAGACCCAATTGAGAAGGGTCACCCTAGATGACACCTATATACAGGGGCGTATCTGCTGCGAGGCAAACAAGGCGTTTGCCTGGAGCGGCAGATTCCCTGAGAGCGGCAATTGCTGTGGTTCTGGTTCTCTCCCCTTGATAAATGTATTCATCAAGGGAAGAGAACCGGAGGCTACAGTAGCGGCGGGGACGAGGACGGCCAGCACCGCTGCCTATATATCATTACAATTGGCTCAACCCAAAAACCTAAAATACACCAGGATATGGATCTTTATTCACCATTTAAAACCGATTGTAATTTTAATTGGAGTTCAATGAGATCAGAAAATGAAAGTCACATGACTAAAATAAAACTCCTTATAGTTTTGTAAAATGAGCAACCAAGGTGGTATTTCAAGTTTTAGTTTGTTTTCTAAAACAGTTTCTTATTTAGTTTCACTTTTATTATTATTCAAAAATATCACATTGTAGTTTTTCATTTTATTTCTTTATTGTCTGGATTTGATGTGAGGTATAATCTGTGTGTAGTCATGGATGTAACGTAACAGAGGAATAGACCACAAGGTAGCGAGCACGACGATGAAACGTAACGGAGACTGCAGTATTTATATTCAACACAAGGTGGTGATCTCACGTGGAAGACTCCTACAGGAAGTGATGTAAGGTAAAGACAGGAAGCGATGTTAGATATAGACAGGAAGTGATTTAGGGTGATGTGGGAAGTGATTTGGGAGGAAGCAAAGAGAAGACATTACTTAAATCGGCTGCAGAGGAGGTAATAAGATATTATTTTATATTTACAGCCGGTAACCATATCCTTCATACCCATCATCTCCGTCAAAGTTCACTGTGAGGTCTGTTATGATTTATAGCATACATGCACGTAAATATAGAGACCTTTATTTAACTGTCCATCCAGAGCCGCCATTTATAGACCGGATACATCCTAAATATAGAGACCTTTATCCAACTGTCCATCCACAGCCGCCATTTATAGACCGGATACATCCTAAATATAGAGCCCTTTATCCAACTGTCCATCCAGAGCCGCCATTTATAGACCCGATACATCCTAAATATAGAGCCATTTATCCAACTGTCCACTCCATTTCAGCTTCCCCTTGCTCCACCCTCCACTTTTATTATTTTTTTAAAATGTATAAACAAAATGTTCTGATATGGGTCTTGGGTCCAGTCATGTGACATCGTGGATAGGCTCCATCCTTGTGATTTCCAAAGGGCACATGCTGAAATTTGTGGTGCTGTTCTTTGCTTCTGTGAGTCCATGCTGGCGTGATGAAGCGCCCTCAAGGTGAGGGTCCTTGGCTCCCGGGCTCAGAGGAAATAGGAAGGAGACCTGCCCTCAAATGGGCAGAGCAGGAGACCTGATATTTCTCTGCTGTAGGTCACTTACACGTACAGGTCTTGTCCCTCCCCCAGTCTTTGACTGGACAGTAAAATGAGAAGCAGCAGACTGTTTCTCTCTCTCCCAGTCTAAGCTTTGCTGTACAGGGACTGCAGGAACCTGACACCAGGTCACATTCAGGTACTAACAATGTTTACATTAAAAAAAACATATACAGAGCTGTATTCCTTTGTGTTTTTTATATCTCCCCGGAGTTCAGCTTTATGAGATGTTTTCTATTATTTTGGGTTTAGGGTGAAGAACGGAACAGTATAAAAGTTGAGGTTAAAGAGGAAGAAGAGGAGACGTATGTGGGGGGTGACCGGCCGTCCACGGAGGAGGTCGGGATGATGATGAAAAGTGATCAGGATGACATTTCTCTACCGATCAACACAAGTAAGTAACAGACACTATGGAGGGAACAGGTCACAGTTCTATGTCACTTCTGAGTAGAAGGTGCGACGTTTAAGGGATCATGTTGGAGAATTATCAGATCTTCACATCATCAGATAAGATGAGACTGAATTATAAATGGTGGACCATCAAAGTTGTGAAGGAGATTCCCCAGAAGAAGTCATCTCCCCTATTGTAGGATGAAGGGGTCGTCATCTCCTGATTAGTGTTAGGACGGTTGGGGGTCATTTACAGCAAATAAACTCTCATCAAATGTTCTACATACACATGTTGGGTCCATTGTCATGGAGGAATGATGGTTTACATCCAAAAACCCTGGACTGAGAAATCTGTAAAAAGATCTCTGGGCAAATGACAAACTAACCCTTGTAGTGGAGCTACCCCCGTGCTGCAAGGGTTAAGTGCTCAATGTGGTCTGAGGTCTATAATAAAAAATAGTCACCCAGTCCTGGATCCTGTGACAGTGACCAATGAGCTCTCTTCCCCTCTCCTCTGGCTGTGATATCTCCAGCATCCTGTGAGACTATCACACATTGGATCCATAAGCTCATCTTACATCCTTGTTCCATCAGGCATCTGTCTCCTAGTATCACGTACCTGGCTGGAGACTGGTTGGATGAGGAGGCTCCCCTTGCACCTTGTGTCCCCCAAACTCTGAGGATGAGAACAGAGCCTGAGAAACAGCAAGTAGCATGGGTGCCAGTGGATGGGGCAACACTGTGCCAGGCAGAAGTCCAGAATCTGGATCGGGTAGACCAGAGCCGAGGTCACACCAGGCGGGCAGCAGGGTACCAGAGCTAGAGGCAGAATCGAGGTCAGGCAAGCCAGGGGTCACACCAGTCCGGCAGTGAAGTACAAGGGATGAGGCAGAGGCAAAGACCAGTAATAATTCCAAGGTCAGAAGGCAGGCAGCAATCCGGAGCAGTCAGGTTCAATCCGGTGAAAGGTGCAGGAGCAGTAAACAGATAGAGCAAACAGGATGACAGGGAACAGCTGAAGGACCACCCAGCAACTAGGCCCAGGCCGTGCTTGCTTTAAATAGGAAGATCAATTCAGAGGTTCTGCATCACTTCCTGTGCTCCAGATTAGCGCGCTTGTGCACATACGTCGCGCAAGTACTTGTTTTCCTATGGTATGAAAAACGGGACCACGCACATGCGCAGAAGGCCTGGATACCTTATACCTAGGTATGCAAAGTGATCACCTTTAGTTCAGGCTGAGGTTCAGGGGTTTGTAACAGCAACGTCCAATGCCACTTTGGAGGTAGATTTCTACAGGCGTCAGTGAGATTCCGTCACACGGTGATATCTGAGGGTTATCTTTTGGGTTTATTTTTTCCCTCATTGTAAGGGACTAATTTTTCATTGAGGTCAGACGCTGTGTCCCCCGAACTAACAATGGGAGAAAATTTACTTTTTGACTCCTTGTTGTTTAATCCTTTTCTCCAGCAGTTCCTTAGAGTTAGTATCTCCCACACAAAGGAGGAGGAGATATTGAAAATCATATGGTAGAGCAATCTCTAATGCTCTGAAATTTTAAGTTTGGTTTTTCTTGAAAAACCAAAAAAGGTTTATATGAAGGTCTATCTCCATTCCCCAATATAACGTATTCTCACATGCAGTGTGTGGGAAATCTTTAATTGAAAACAAAAACCTTCATAGACACCAAAGTATGTACATGGATGAGCGACCCTATTCATGTCCAGAGTGTGGAAAAAGTTTCACTAAGAAAGGAGTCCTTGTTAAACACCAGAGAATTCACACTGATGAGTGTCCCTATTCATGTTCAGAGTGCGGGAAATCATTCACTCAGAAAGAAGCCCTTGTTAAACACAAGAGAATTCACATGGGTGAGCGTCCTTATTCATGTTCAGAGTGCGGGAAATCTTTCACTGAGAAAGGACACCTTTTTATACACCAGAGAATTCACACAGGTGAACGTCCTTATTCATGTTCAGAGTGCGGGAAATCTTTCACTCAGAAAGAAGCCCTTGTTAAACACCAGAGAATTCACACGGGTGAGCGTCCTTATTCATGTTCAGAGTGCGGGAAACCTTTCACTCAGAAAGGAGCCCTTTTTAGACACCAGAGAATTCACACGGGTGAGCGTCCTTATTCATGTTCAGAGTGCGGGAAATCATTCAGTTATAAATCAGCACTTGTTACACACCAGATAATTCACACAGGTGAGCGTATTGTAAAACACCAGAGAATTCACACGGGTGAGCATCCTTATTCATGTTCAGAGTGCGAGAAATCTTTCACTGAGAAAGGACACCTTGTAAAACACCAGAGAATTCACACGGGTGAGCGTCCTTATTCGTGTTCAGAGTGCGGGAAATCATTCACTCAGAAAGGACACCTTGTTACACACCGGAGAAGTCACACGGGTGAGCGTCCTTATTCATGTTCAGAGTGCGGGAAAACTTTCACTGAGAAAGGAGCCCTTGTTACACACCGGAGAATTCACACGGGTGAGCGTCCTTATTCATGTTCAGAGTGCGGGAAATCATTCATTAAGAAAGGAGCCCTTGTTACACACCGGAGAAGTCACACGGGTGAGCGTCCTTATTCATGTTCAGAGTGCCGGAAATCATTCATTTATAAATCAGCCCTTGTAAAACACCAGAGAATTCACACGGGTGAGCATCCTTATTCATGTTCAGAGTGCGGGAAATCTTTCACTGAGAAAGGACACCTTGTTAAACACCAGAGAATTCACACGGGTGAGCGTCCTCATTCATGTTCAGAGTGCGGGAAATCATTCACTCAGAAAGGAGCCCTTGTTACACACCGGAGAAGTCACACGGGTGAGCGTCCTTATTCATGTTCAGAGTGCGGGAAAACTTTCACTGAGAAAGGACACCTTGTTAAACACGAGAGAATTCACACAGGTGAGTGTAATTATTCATGTTCAGAGTTCGGGAAATCATTCATTAAGAAAGGAGGCCTTGTTACACACCGGAGAAGTCACACGAGTGAGCGTCCTCATTCAAGTTCAGAGTGCGGGAAATCATTCATTAAGAAAGGAGTCCTTGTTACACACCGGAGAAGTCACACAAGTGAGCGTCCTCATTCAAGTTCAGACTACAGCAAATCTTCCACAGAGAAACATACTTCGGAGCGTCCTCACTGAGTGCGGGAAAAGAAGTCTAAATAGACAGCGCCAGCTGGTTCTTATGACAAATGTACGATGGCTTGTCACAGGTGGAATTGTTCAGTGCATAGAACAATTGTAAGAAAGTCCATAGAACAACTGTAGCGTATAAAAGAAAAAGGGTGGTCATCAGGAAGAAGGATTCTCCTTACCTCGATGGTAATCATTTTTGGGGATGCACCGATACCAAGTACAAGTACCGATACTTTGAGCTCCAAGACCAGACTCGAGAAAAATTCAAAAATTAGGAGGCCGCTGTCATTTGTAAGGAGCACACGGAGCTCCCGGGATTTGTACATCTCTGTTTTAATGTATGATTTTGTTTTTATAATTATAAATAAAGGGATGCACCGATACCAGTTTTGCGAGTACGAGTATTGATACATTTTTGTTTATTGTCATGTGACAGTTTTTCTACAACAATAGCGACTAATGATTTCAGGACAGTGGTGGAGCACCAGAGCCCGGTCCAAGCTGCAACCCTGGTAGTTCTCATGAAAATGCCAAGTATCGCCACTTGTGCCGCCCCAATGGGGCGCAGAATGTGATATGCATAGCCTCAGTTAATGTTTACATTAATATAGATGAGAAGTTATATAGTTATTTCTTTAGATCATTTTCCTATGGATAATTTATGGTTTGTTCATGTGCTTCCATCTAGTGACCCTTTTTGGTAATGCATATGTTTCCCCACGCGATGACACATTTCCTCTGTATGTATGCCCCACCCTTCTTCTTGTTGGTCAGTTCCTGTGTCATGGTCACCGCTAACAGGCCACATGTAACAAGGACACGTGTATTCTGCATAGTACGCTAGGAAAAGCATCATCTTTTGACCGCACAATAGTGAAACCATTCATTCTGCTGTTCCTGTCACCTGCTGTAACCCTGATGTTCAGAATAAAGCACCTTTGTGGATGAAACGGTATTGGTGAGTTCAGCTATCTGATAAGGATTGTCCTCAGTGATTGAATCTGCTTTTACAGGCCAGGCATAGAGGTCTCAGCAAGGGATATATCGCTATCACAACAATCGGAGCCAGAATAGCACTGGTACTTGAAAAGTATAGGTGCATCCCTAATCATTTTATAACATTGTCATAATGTCATATATTTGTGCGCAACTTTATCATTTTGTGCATCAATTTTCCCTTTGAATTGCATTCTTTTGTTTTGCCATAATTATAAATACTAGTCCTCTGTCCTCTCCGTCATATTTTGGTGCAGCTTCCACCGTTCACATCCTCCTTTTTTTTATTTTTTAAATAAATTTTTCGTTTGAGGTTACAAAAGACAAATAGCAGGAAAACAGAAACATGTAAATAACACAACAGCCATGAATGTCCATAGTAGAAAGAACAACATACAGGTGGTACAAGGACCACTGATGTTCAGAATAAAGCACCTTTGTGGATGAAACGGTATTGGTGAGTTCAGCTATCTGATAAGGATTGTCCTCAGTGATTGAATCTGCTTTTACAGGCCAGGCATAGAGGTCTCAGCAAGGGATATATCGCTATCACAACAATCGGAGCCAGAATAGCACTGGTACTTGAAAAGTATAGGTGCATCCCTAATCATTTTATAACATTGTCATAATGTCATATATTTGTGCGCAACTTTATCATTTTGTGCATCAATTTTCCCTTTGAATTGCATTCTTTTGTTTTGCCATAATTATAAATACTAGTCCTCTGTCCTCTCCGTCATATTTTGGTGCAGCTTCCACCGTTCACATCCTCCTTTTTTTTATTTTTTAAATAAATTTTTCGTTTGAGGTTACAAAAGACAAATAGCAGGAAAACAGAAACATGTAAATAACACAACAGCCATGAATGTCCATAGTAGAAAGAACAACATACAGGTGGTACAAGGACCCGGAACAGACCATACAGTCCTGAGTATTGAGAAAGTATTGAGAAATGGACATCCTATGGCAGTCTCGGCTCCTCTCCGTAGACCTTTGGGGCCCGATGTGGGAAGTTATAGAGTCAATGCAGCCGATGCATACCGTATATGTTCAGATATATAAAGGAAATATCAAACACGACTTAGAGTGACTGCAGATGATTTTCAGAGAATTCTCTTCCAATAAAGGAAATGTAGACGTAGAGTTAGTAGAATACGTGAAATTTGAAATAAAAGTCCAGGGAATGAGCGCTGACCGAAGTGCTGGAAGTGTTTTTGGTTTTTTTTGGGAGGGCACAAGGTGTGCTGCTTTTCAAAAAGTGCGGACCGGGGTGTCCGACATTTGTGTTTAAAGGAGAACTATGGGGTCAGGGTTTTTCCCCATAGTTCTCCTAAGGGTAACGGGACGATACAAACTAGCGTCCTCCCGTCACCCTAAGCTCAGTATACCGCGAGCTACAGCTCCCTGAATACTGAGACGCCGCGGCTGAAACGGATCCCGACAATTATGTCTGGATCCGCCCAGCTGCGTGAGTAGGCAGAGCCAGCTGTACCCGCCCCCGTCCGTTCCGCCAGTCAGCGCTGGGGGAGGGGGGAATCCAGTCACTCCCCTGTCACGGCTCTCTGTCGGCACAGGATCGAGTAGTGAGCGAACGCCGGTATGTGTTCGCTCATTTCCCGATCTACTGAGCCGACCTGTGACAGTCTCATTGTCACAGGTCGGCTAGAACTATGAGGAGGAGTGTAAAGCACTCGCCTCATAGTTCTCCTGTAAGATAACCAGAAGGTGAGGGGGTAGAGAAGCGCTAGCAACCTGGTTTGAATATGTAGCGAAGTGATTAAGGATTGGAAGTGTAATACTCTCGTCTGGCTGAGTTAGTGGAGGCTTTGGAGGGACGATTCTAGGAAGGTGGTGCTGTATGTCAGCACTTCCGATCGGACATCAGAGGTGTCGGCGTGTTGGCCAATAATAAATGAATGGGCAGGTGAATAAATTCAATGCAGGAAATGTACAAGTGTGAATACATAAACTTACCATTAAGTAAGTAACGCGGTGACATCAGCGACGGAGGTCCATGGATTTCATGAGGTGGAGATCCTGGGCATGGTGAGTAACGTATGTTGTGTTAGGTCGGTTTTGTTGATAGTGGTTACGTTTGAGATGATCGGGAGATGTTTTGTGTTAATCACGTTCCAGTGATGTCACTGTTGTGTACAAAGTTACTTGGTAGGGCAAATGGACACCCCTGCGGGTGCTTGCGCCGCTAGCAAGGCAAGTGCTGAGCAGGTGAGGGGGGGAGAGAGATCTTGTAAAAGGTCATGGAGATGGCTGGTCTCTGATCTGTGTCAGTGAGAGAGGGGATAAGGGCAGACTGTATGAGCCGGTGTGCGGCCGCAGCTGCTTAAATCAGTGAGTGAGGAGAGGGGGGTAGTGTAACCCTCGATATGTCAGCCGATGATTGCCTGGTCCCTCTGTGCGGCTCGTTAGTGGAGAGAGCAGGCAATCCTCGGTGGTGTGACAGGACGGGAGTGTGAAGGAGGACACCGCCGGGACCCGAGCCAGCCGGGGGCCCCCGGACAGAGTGTGAGGTTCCTTGCGATAGAAACGGCTACGCGTTACGAAGAAGAGTCTCTTCTTCAAGCCCGAGTGAGAGGATTGTGGTTGTTGCAGGAGAAGTTTTTAAACGCTTAGGGGTGGGCGGAGTTTGAAGTGGGAGGGTCCAAAAAGTGTTTGTGGAGGGAAGGAAATGGTTTTAAAACAATGGCATCTGTCATTTGCTGTCAGCTGAGGGGGCTGACCTCTAACAGTGTGATTGAATTTTGACACATGACGTGTCAAATGTGATCTTTTAGTTTTGTTTGTGAAGAATTTGTTGGAGGGGGGGGGAGGGGAAAGAACAGTTTTTTGTATGTATGTACACTGAGTGGCCAGATTATTATGACCACCTGACGTTTGTAGGCAAATTAGCTATAATTTGGCGCTGAAGTTGCTAGAGGGCCAGACCATTATAAATAGGGAAGCGGGTTGGTTACCACGACAGTAGAAGTGATTTGTTTCTGAAGATACGGGGAAACAACGCGATTTAACAGCCTGTGAACGCGGGATGATTGTTGGCGCTCGGAGCCATGGAGCGAGTATCAGCAAAACAGCAGAATTCGTTAAATGTTCAAGAGCAGCTCATTGTTAAAGTGTTTAAAGACCGGACTGTCAGCCGAAAATCTGGGTCTGAACGTGCGAATTGTGGCCGTCAGCGGCTAGTCAATGTTAGGGCAGAACGGGGGAGGGGCAAGACTGGTACAAGACAACAGAAGGGGACCAGTGCCGTGTCAGATTCCTCGCATCACCTTTCATCATCTCGTGGAGTCATCTCGTGGCCCAACGAAGTACTGATGGGGTGGTCATATTAATCTGGCCACTCAGTGTATTTTGAGAAGTAAAAGTGGAAAACATGGTAACGTGTGAGGGATGGGGGGGGGGTTGGTGTTGCAGATGCATAGCATATGCGATGCTCTCCTAGGTTGGAGTCCCAGAGGAGTAAGAGGATTGTCATAATGGCAAACAATGTAAATGGAGTTCTCATATTATGATGCCGATTTCCAATTCCTCGTTGAGACCATGTGGCGAAACTTACCTGTACAAAGCTGCCCTGATAAGTCTCTACTATGTCCCCCACCGCCACCACCCACCCACTAACTCACTCACTGCCCAGGACATCGCCACTCATTTCAAAAACACTTGTTACTCTCCTCTTTTGTCCCTGTCACCACAGAGGAGGTTACTAAGCTTCGCTCTGACACCCACCTCACCACTTGCCCCCTGGACCCAGTTCCCTCAAAACTACTCCGGTCACCCTCTTGCTCTATCCTACACTCTCTTACTCACATTTCCAATCTTCCACTCTCTACTGGAATCTTTCCTACCCCTCTGAAACATGGACTAGTCACCCCAATACCCCAAAAAACATCAATAGACCCTACCGACCTCAATAATCTCAGACCAATCTCCTTACTCCCATTCACCTCTAAACTACTAGAACGCCTTATCTACAACCGCCTGAGTTGCCACCTCGCTGATCACAACCTTTTGGACCCCTTTCAGTCCGGCTTTCGCCCCCCAACACTCCACTGAAACCGCCCTTCTAAAAGTCACCAATGACCTAATAACAGCTAAAAACAACAGCCACTATTCCCTACTCTTGCTATTAGACCTTTCTACTGCTCTCTCATGGTTCTCCTCCTACCTATCTAAGCGCTCCTTTAGTGTCACCTACAATTCTAACTCCTCCCCTCCTCTACCTTAAGACTCGTCTCTTCAGGGAAACCTATCCCGCCTCAACCTAACCAATGAACCATCATATTCTCAAACAATTCCTCCCCACACAGCTACCTCCTCATGTGTTAGGATTGTGGTGTGGGCCCAAAGTGACGAGGAGGACCTCCCTTGCAACCCTGTCTGATGACCACTGGGGTTGAGAACAGTAGGTTCAGGCAGGGGGTGCGCGGGTGCCGGTTGGCAGATCTTGAGGTCACGAGGATTACTTGGTGACCTGGAAGAATAGCCGTCGTGCTTAAAGGGTTAAGCGAAGGGAGCGTAAGAGACAAGCTGGGTCAATAGCAGGTGGGCAGCAAAGTACAAGGGGTTAACCAGAGAGAGATCCAGAGACAAGCCGGGTCAGTAACAAGCGAGCAGCAGAGTACAAGGGGTTAACCAGAGAGAGGTCTAGAGACAAGCCGGGTCAGTAACAAGCGAGCAGCAGAGTACAAGGGGTTAACCAGAGAGAGGTCCAGGGACAAGCCGGGTCAAAAACAGGTAAGCAATAGAAACAGGAGCAAGGCAGGGTAATGACCAGTGTACAGGGACAGGAGCACAGCAGGAACCTCCAGTGCTGGCTGAAGATCACCCAGCACTGAATGGGCGTCCTGCGGTGCTTTATATAGGCCGAGGATGTGCTACTGCGCATGCGCCGGCGTCAGGCCCGGATTTCCCACAAAGCCACCGAGGCCCGGCCTCGGGGCGGCAGAGCGCCGACGGGCGGCAGCGGTGACTCTGTGGGGAAGTTGCGTGCGCCGGTGTAAGGTATACGGCG